>NW_020448863.1:2053867-2076347 GCF_003343035.1 Apteryx rowi
GGAGGGCGCGGGCGGAGTCCTGGCCGCCCCTCGCAGCATCGCCGCTTCATAAGGGGTGTCCAAACCGCCCTCGCCCCGGCTTGGCTTGGCTCGGCTCTGGTGGCGACAGCCTCAGCTGCCGGGCCAAACGGAAGATGAGGCTGGACGCAAGTTCACAGAGGAGTGCTCCCTAGGGGCGGCTTCCCTGCCATTTGGGAGGGTATCGTCGCCTGCCTTGTTACTTCTAGTGTTTTTCTTGGGCTGCGAGATCCCTCGTGTTGGCAGTGTCACTGTGAGGTGATGGTAACAGAACAGAATGAATGAAAGCCGGATGGTAAACAAAAGAAAGACTTACCAAAACATCTTTTCCTAGTATGCCTTCCATGCGGGCATTAATGGTTTTGAATTATTTAATTATGTATCAATGACTTTACTGCCCCTCTCTCAACTTGCTGTTACCACACTAAATGTTTTCAATGGTTGTTCTGGAAACCCCACAAGTAGGACAGGAAAATGCCTTTGTCAGCTAGTTCAGAAAAGGAATCGCATGTGAAAAGAAAGGGCAAAGTAGATAGTTAGGACTTCCTCCAAAAAAAGCAGAGGAAACAACTATGGAAGTTACTAGAGCAGGTGACATTGAAAGGCTTTTAAAGTGAGGCCCAGACACTCATTTTGAAATAGTAAAAGAAGAACTTGTAGGTGATCAAAATTTTGTTTTCATTGAGTAGAAATAATTGCAATTAGAGATGGTGAAGGGGAAAATAAAAAGAAATCAAAGTAAGAGGACTTACAAGAGTTTAAGCTGCAAGGGAAAGGAGAATGTTAGGTCTTTAATGCCCTGGTTGCCATGAAAGGAAGCAAGTCTGCTTGATTAGCACTGTAGTGTCAGTTATGAAGGAGGATAAGTGCTAAAGTTGTAGAAGAGAAAGTTAAAAACTAAGTTTTTATTACTAAGTTTTTACTTTAACTTTTTTTTTTTTTGCTAACTTAAGAGCAGGACACTGGAAACAGAGGTATTGGAGAGACCAGCCAAAGCAAAGGATAGAGCGGACAGTAAAGCAGGCTAGCAGGATCTAAAGTAAATGATTTGCTGAGAAATCCAGGTGCCATGCTCTGTTGCTTGGATGAGTACTAACCTTTAGGGTTCTCTTTAGACTTCTGATTGATAAATCTTTGTGGGCTTTGCTTTTGCCCATTCCCCTATCATCCTGTCCAGACTAGTCAAGGAAAAAAGAAAAACTTCTTCAGAAAGAAGAGATCTGTCTACTGTTTTTTCTTTTCTTAGTTCCTTGTCAACTCCTGCCAAATCCTATGCTGACTCCATTGCTTTTAACTTYCAGAGCAAAGAGTAGTAATTAAAATACCCTGGCATTTTTTTTAATTTCACTGTTTTTTCCAAAATTCTGGAAATAGCTCTACAGATTTTTTTTGACTAATTTCTGTCTAGGAAAAATAAGAAATTACCTGTAGATTCATTCCTTGGACTAGCGTGATAAATACCTGGAGAGGACTGCTGCATTAGTGGACTTTTGGAAGGTTAAATTTGCAAGTGTATAGTCTAGAAGTTTTTGTAATGATTTGTTGAATAGAGGGTTAACTCATCAGTAACTGCAAAAGAATACACTTAGTTTGTCATTAACAAATTGATTTTTTCAAGTTCTGTTTTAAATACAGCTTTTGAAATGTTACCTTTGTGTTTAGAAAAAAATCCACTTTTGAGAACATATAAACTGCATTAAATTTTGTTTTCTGAAAGTTTATAGTATGTAATTCCCTTCTCATTTTTTGCAGAAATGATAGAGAAAATGTGCAGTTGTCTTCCCCGAACATTCAAAAATAGCATTGTTCCAAGAATTAAAGCATTTTTGTTGTTTTCTGACAGTGGAGAGGATAGAGACATTTTGGGGCAGAGGAGTATTCTCTAAGTATTTTGAACATCTTCTATCTAGTAGATTATATCCATTATTTTATAAAAGTTGAAATATATCTTAATTTTAAGTCCTAATTTTTACTAAGCTATTTTGATGCAGTGTTGCAGTACTCCTGCATGGCTTACTGAATTTCCACAGAAACACTGAGAAAGCATTACTCCCGCCTCTCAGTAAATCATAATGATAACAAAAAAAAAGTAAATGTCGCATGGCTAGTACACATTCCTGCATTTCTAGACCTTGAAGAAAGTTGTTTTGATGTAATAAATAGGAAAGCTCTTCTGGTGCAGGAGAAGGCATTTAAAAACAGTTCTTCCTCTTTCAAAATTACTAGTTCATCATTTGCAAATGTGTATAAAATGACAGCATTAGTGTTTTTTCTAGGAATGCCAATCAAATATTGTTCTTATTGCAAGACTTGTCCATTTCAATGTAGTCTGCATTTCCACTGATTTTCAGAATCCTAATATGAATCAGGCCAGTAACATTTTTCTTTTACTGAGAATAGTAGAAATTCTCTGCAACAGATTCTCTGTTGTAGAATAGCAACAGAGCATAGGAGTTCTGGACTACTCAGTTTCTTTCAGCAGCAGTTTTTGGGTGGATGAGAACAGTGGGGTGTTGTGTCCCGTTCCCTCCCCCTCCCCCCCCCAGTAATCAGAGAGTATGGTTGACTTCTAAAGTTAATCTGAATCTTTTGTAGCAGGAGTTCATTGTAAACATGTTGCAAGTGAATACAGGAGAAGTGTTAGAGTAGTAATTGCAGCAGCTGTTGAGTTGGCCTCTGCTTCTTGCTTGATCCCTACTTTGTGCTATGTCTGAGGGAGGAATGAATTTTCAGTTCTCATGACTGTATATTTATCTCATTGGCAGCTGGTAATTCCTTTGGAGTCCTGCCTCCAAGTGTTTTCCTTCCAGAATGCAGACTGTTTTTCTTCTTGCTGTAAAAATCGAGTTGTTAAAATGTGTATAGCAAAGCTTTAATACAGCAGGTGATTTCATAGAATTACAGATTTAACACCATGTGGTCTGCAACCTTGCTGAAATGTGAGCCCTTACAGAAGTTAGGGATGTTTGAATGTTGCTGTAACAAATCTCTTTACCATGACTTGTTTTGAAAACTTTTGTTCTAACTAAATGAAAGTTCGGGAATAGGCAGTATTCCTAGTCCTTTTACTCATGAGCTTTAATCTGGCTAACAGTGAAGGCAACATAGTGTGTTTTGCTGCTTATTGCTTATATTGCTACTTATGCCAGCTGTATTTATGCATGCTGTAGGTTGTGAAACTCTCCAATCACAAGAATAGAATGATTTTGCCCTGAGTGCATGCAAAATGCAAAAATTTTTCGCAACTCTGTTGCTGCTGTTCCTGTGATGTCTGATATTTGGTTATATAAGGGTCAAAGGCCAGCCTTAGAGGTTTAATTTTAAGAGTAGCATGTATTTGAAAGTTTGGTCTTCAAGATATCTCATAGGCTTTTGTCATAGGTAACTTTAATCATAGTTTGAGATTTCTAGCCTAGTTTCCTAGACAAGCAAATCTTCCATCCTACTTGTCCCTTCCCAATAGTTCCTGAGCAGCTTTTACAGACAGGCAAAAGTCTCAAAGATACTTGGTATCAACAAGTTTTGTGAAAAGTAGCAACTGGTTGGAGACAAAAGGAGTCCTGTGCTAGTGTGTAGTAGCTATCAGCATGTGTAACTCGGAGCCTACAGCATTAATCTGGATTTTGTCTAATCCAGAAGCTGGGGAAAATGGGACTGCTCTGCAAGGTTATATGAGGTGGAATGTGAGGTTTTAGGAGGATGGAAAGGAGAGGGTGCTGGTGTTACTGCAGTGGTCATGAAGGGACAGGAGATAAAAAGGGAAAGCAAAATTTCACCATCTGTTCACAAAGCTCTTTCCTCTATGTTGAGAGATGTTGGCCATAAGTGTACTCAATACATGCTTTTGTTGCACTCCATTTCAGTATACAGCTCCAAATATATCCTTTTTTTTTTTTGGTAAGAAGCAGTTTCCAAATCTCTCTCTATCTGGTATTGAAATAATTGGAGTCCACAACACCTACTTGATTTGTGTATTTGGGAGAGTTTTTAAGTGGTCATAAAATATGCTGTCAAGTTTTTCTATGAATTTAAAATTTCTGTAGATTGGATGTTCTGTATTTTTCCATAAATTTCTTACATGAGTTTGTGTGGTACCATGCTTTGTTAAATCCTGAATTTTGCTTCTTTTTGCAGAGATTGGAATGGGATTGACAGGCTTTGGAGTGTTTTTTCTTTTCTTTGGAATGATCCTCTTCTTTGACAAAGCTCTTTTGGCTATTGGAAATGTAAGTGCCTGCTGTTCAGTTTAGATTCTGCATTGTTTAGATTGAAGTATGTGATATATTAAAAAACAAAAGCAAAAAACAGAAAAATATATTAGCAAATTGAAGCTGTGTCACAGAAAATACTGTAGCAGTTTGGTATAAAGGAAGAGTTATGTTCGATGATTTGAGTGAAACATTTTTCCTGATTAAAGTTAGAGCAGCTCACATCAATCTAAATATAATACCTCCAGGTCAGGCCTGTGGCATGTTGGTAAGAGAAGCAGCTTGTTCTACAGTTGTTACACTGCTGCAAATAAGATTTTAAGATTGGCTGTCATTATTGATGCTTTTTTTCCCTGCTCTTGTAAGATAACAGTCAGATTTGAGTACCTCTATCTAGCTGGGCAAGAATACTAAAGCACTTTGTACACTATTAAATGTAGCCATGCTCTTTATGAAGAAAAAAGCATAAATTACTGATAATCAAGGTGTAGAAGAGCCAGTCACTCTTCATAGTGGACAACTTTATCTTCAGTGTTTACCAAATTAAATTTTCACTTAAAGCAGGATAAAAAGTAAATCTTAGTTCTGGTACATAAGATTCTCAATGGAAACCAAATGTAGAATGATTTTTTTTTTTTTTTTCCTAAATTTGACAGCTCTGCACCTTGGCTGTTCTCAGCCTTTGCTGCCACCTAAGTATCTGTGAGCCGTGATCAATTTCATTCTTTGGCAGCAGAATGTAATACTGAGATTCACTGAAGGAAAATCCAAAATGGATATTTGAATCTGGGTGCATTACTTGAAGCATTGTTCTGATCCATCAATAAAGTGTATAGAGAAAGAGTTAAAGAAAAGTGATGCAGTTTAGGGGAAAAAAAGGAAAGTATAATTGCAGGGGGGAGCAATGAAAGGCTATCTGGTAACCAAAGATAATTGAGAAAAGATACAGTATCCTTACAGAAAGTAAAATACTTTATTAAATAACATACAAAACTTAAATTTCATATGTTAATCTGGAGTCAAACCTGAAGTCTTTTCTCTTTTCAGCAGAAGTGTTGCCCAGTTGTATGCTTAGAGGGTGGAGTAATTACAACTGCTGTAGCTGAAAGATGCTTGAAGTAGTTTTAACTAGCACGGACCAATTTAATAGACAATGTTCAGCCTCTAGTGTTACTAGTAAACAGTAGAAAGATTGTTACACAGTAAAACAAGCATGATAACTGATAATGTTCTTGAGCTTTTTTCTTTTTTTGCCCAGTTATTCTTAAGCATTGTTCAGTAGATCAGTACAAGCTAATTAAGATGTCCATGCTACAGACTAGAGATGCTTACATGGCATGTCTGTTTTCCATTCCTAGAAGCCTCAACTGTTGTTGGTACTAAGCTTCAGCACTGCCTGGAGACAATGACTGTGCTTATATTACAGGACAGATAACTGTTGTCACCAGGCCTTCAGACATGACTCTGTCAGAGTCCATAAAGGTGGACTGTTGCCTATTTTCTAAGCAGATGTGAGGAGACTTTTGAATGTTAGCTACAAATGCTTTAAGATGGACTTTTTATAAAGGAAAATCACTACTGAATTCCTCCTTGCCATCAATCTTGGTATTAAAAGAAGTTGTGCAAGAAATGCAATCTGATTTTGAAGAATGACTCTCTATATATGTGTTTTACATCCTAAATTTAGGAATATGATTAGTTATTTTCTTTATTTGGTTGGTTTTTGTCTCTTCTAGGTTTTATTTGTGGCTGGCTTGGCTTTTGTTATCGGTTTAGAAAGAACATTTAGATTCTTCTTCCAAAAACACAAAATGAAAGCAACGGGCTTTTTCCTGGGTGGTGTGCTCATAGTTCTCATTGGTTGGCCTTTGATAGGAATGATCCTTGAAATTTATGGGTTCTTCCTATTATTCAGGTAAGACTTGTTTCAGAATAGGTTTTTTCTATTGGTGTATTTAGGAATAATTGTATTTGTCTAGTCTTGCAGCATTACAGCTGGCAAAATAGCAACCATTGAATGTTCATTTTTAATAGCTATTATATAAAGCTATGGATTTACATTTGCAAGAGGTGGAAATCTTGTATTGTAAGTATTGCTCCAAGACTCAAATCTGCTAAAGTGTGTGAGGCAGGTATAAAACTGATTTTTGATAATGTTGTGTACATCTAACCAAAGAACTGTAAAGCTTCAAAATATTTAGGAGCCCAAACTGTTAGCAGTGCAGAGTTTAAATATTACCTCACAAAAAAGGCAACTTAAATACTTAATGTGCTTTGTTCATAAACCGTTTGTTTTTCTTTAACAAATGGGGCAAAATACTTATTACAAACATCCTACATTTGAAAAGACAAACTAAACAGGTTTCTCTAATGTTTCCTTACTCTCATGCCCTATATATTTGCAATGTATGAGATAGTGGTTTTGCTTATGGTTAACTAGAGCAAGTTAAGTAAATATAAAAATTCTTATTTGTGAACAGCAATCTTGATGCATGTTATATCTGTTACAAGAAGTCACTTAACTTCTGCTTTTACCACTAATGGTGAATGAATTTGATGTGTGAAAACCTACATATTGATACAGTTGAAGTTCCATACTTTTGAAAGGAAAGCAGAAAACTTGCTAATAAGTAATATTTTTAGTGGTTTTCAAACTTCTAATAAGATGAAGACTATTCCATTGAACTTCTCATTAATCTAATACAAGACTCACTAAAATTTTTCAGTGTTCAGCTGCTGGAAAAAAAAAGGTAGTTCCTCTTAATCAAAATATTGCTTTCATCATTTTCTCTCTCAATAACCTGAAACATTAATTAAACTAAGATTTTTTTCGAAAGTATTTAGCTTAACTTGGCTCCTGCTGAAGACATACTGAGATTTCTGAAAATTCATCTTGCAGTTTTAATTTAGGCTTCTTATTGTTCTAAGCTGCATTATTTTGAACTTAATATCCCTGCAAATGAATTGCAAATCAAGGTGTCTCACTGAAAATATTGTCACTTCTTGGAGATGTCATTTGGATGCGATCAGCCAGTATGAAGCAGGTAGACTATTTTTCCAAAAATGTACCCATCMTTTTGAAAGGTTTATAAAGAATTACAAATTGTTATGCCTAAACAAGTATAGTTATTCATGGACTATCTGTGCTAGCCAGGGGCTAGCAGGATAAAATAACGTTCAAGGGAAGATCACTAGTCATCCCTAGGTTACTAGGAATATACTTTACCCAAAAGAATAGCGACAGTGGATAAATAATTCCAGATGAATGTTTCTGACCTGTTTTATTTAAAACTTCTATAGACAATCTTTTCTAGAGCTTAGCAGTTCTTAGAATCTAAATCTCATGCTACAATATTAGCCGGTTACTAACTCAAAGCTTTTTGTTTTACTTTGGCTTTGTTTTTTCCTTCCAACCATTACCATGTTTTTGGCAAATTATTCCTTTCTGGAGAAGAAAAAAAATGGAACTCTTTCAGTTTTTCCTCATACGTCATTTTACATGATTTCTCAGGATCCCACTGTTTGGTTGCATGCCATAACCAGGAAAGTTTTATCGTTGGTCTTTGAAATACGTTCTTCTCTTAGGCCCACATAATAAAACAGATGCACCTTTGGATTTGTTAGGGCAGTGTGTTGTGAAGGTAGGCACTTCTGTATGTCCGAATGACTCTAGTCACATGGATTACCAGGACTTTTATGTGGAAAGCCTTTACACTTAGCAGGAATTCTAGCTGGTTAGCAGTTTTAGTAACTCTACCTCAGCTAGACTAACATAGTACAAAAGAACAATGTACTATACTGTTTTCAACCCCTTGATTGTCGACCTCTAAAATATTTCCATTAGGCGTTCAGATCCCTCTGGAATCTTTACTTATAGATTGTTGTCCTGTATACCTAGACTGCTTTACACAGTCTTCTTTCACAGATCCATTAGACGTAATTGCAAAGCCTATGTTGTGCACAAAGCAAAAGTTAGGAAGTGGCAACTAAGAACACCTTAAACAACATGATTGCAAAGATTTTTTTTTTTAAGATGCATCTGGCCTAAGCGAAAGAGAGCCACAATTATTATCCTTCACTGGTTTAAATCTAGACTGTCTTTCCCCTTCTTGTCTTCATTTAACTTGCTGCCAGAATATTTCTCATCAGAGGTTTAGTCCTTTGCCATACTTTCACATGCTTAGAATTCATTTACTGGGGAAGACTGTTACAGGACAGTGTTTCTTGTTATACTCTAAACTGCTTTTGGAGCCTCGCTTAGATTACAGGAATCTAAAGTTATGGCTAAAAATATTGTCCTACCTATAATGACTGTTCCTAATTCTTGACCACACCAATTGTTTGTCTGTTACAAGTAGTTTGTGTATCCTTCATCACAATTTACTGGACCACTGAAATGCTCCAGGCTTTAAATAAGAAAATCTTCAGGAAAAAACTTGCTGGTTTTGATATTATTTAGCAAATAGTCGTCATCTATCAGTGCAGCTGAGAAAATGGTGAATTGTGCAATTTCAGTGTTCACATGTGGCTGAGGTTCTATTACATGTTAATCCTTATCCTATACAGGAAATCTGTAGCTCAGCAAGAGGTAATCCAGAATGCCAACAACAGCTGAACTGCTGCTGTTGACTGCAAACAGCTGAGATACTTCCATAGAAAATTCTTATTCCTGCTGCAGAGATGAAGTGGACAGTGTCGGGGGGCTAGACAGGAGACATTCCCTGGTTCACGATTCAAACTTTTCACTTTCTATAAGTTTGTCAAATAAGTTAATAGATAACTTTGTCATGCTTAATTTTGTTTACTTAATTTGAAAAGTATCTGGTTTCAAAGGGAGTTGCTTGCAGGTCAGTTCAGTTATTTTTACACTGGGTATTGTAAGAATGCCCTTCCCATAACACAAAATCAGAGGAGCTCAAATATCATGGACACTTGGGACATGGATAAGATAATTAAATCAATATTTGAACACGAAAATATTTTTTTTAATCTCAAAATATGTATGGTAATACTGGAAAATGAGTTGGGAATGTTAGTTTTGTTGACTAAGTTGAATATTCATTCCTTAGTGGCCAGCCTTCTCTGAGAGTTGCCAAATATGGAAAACAAAAACAAAAGTCCATTTGAAAATACGCTCTTTTCTGTTTTTCTTCTTTCACTGCTGAATATTTGTTCATATATTGGTAAAATTAATTTGCTGCTAATAAGCTACAAGATTTTTAGTGTAATCTTGGTTTTAAAAATGCCTCCTATCTCTTCATTCATAGCAATATAAGAATTGTTTAATTCTAAAAACTTATGCAATCTTCTGATACCTTACTTCAAGGGGGTTCTTTCCTGTGGTGGTTGGCTTTATTAGAAGAGTTCCAGTCCTTGGCTATCTCTTGAATTTACCTGGTATAAGCTCGGTAAGTGTTCAGTACTTAATGCAAAATTTGAAACTTTCACTGTGTTTTAATCCATTATAATATAATGGATGCAGTAGTGTAGATACTTGAGAAATAAAGCAAATGCAACTTTAGAGCAGTGACATTGAATGCATTCTTGCAGAGTTCTTGCACCATATGGATCATGTTCAGTCCCATTGAGAGACTCCTAAATGTCAAAGGAACAAAAGGAAACCTTTGCAGAAGCTGCCCCTGCTTTAGTGCTGTCAAGCAGAAAGGGCTTGTGATTTGGAAAACTGGAGGTCTGGTTCTTGCTTCACTGTTGGCCCTAGGTAACCATAGGTGAATCATGCCACCTTTCTGTTCCTCTTCTCCTGTCTGTAAAATGAGAAGGACACTGATCTCCTTTGTGCAGTACTTTGATATATTTTGAAAAATGGCCTAGAAGAACAAAGAATTAAGTGTTGCAGCATGTATGGTGAACCCAGAAATTCTCATGATGCATAATCATTTATCAAATACAATATTTATTCAGGTCCACTGCAGCAAACTAGGTTTTGCTATTTAATGAGCTTTGTATTTTTTCAAATGCAGTTTTCCACTTTCTTAACCAAATAGCCAGGGAATTGAAGACAATTAAAAGGTGCTAGAAAGATGGTAATCTAGGGTGTTTTGTCAACTACTTTTACTGTGCTAATTTCTGTTTGTACCTTAACACAAGAGTTTTTAACCTCAGTTTTGTAAGCTGCAGTTTAATAACTATTACATTAAAATTAATGGAGGGTGCAACTGAGATGTATACAGTCTGTGTTTTTTTAAATTAGTGTTCAAGATAATCTGTTCTACTCTTACAGTTTGGGCCAAGTTCTGGCTCATAAATCCTGATCAATTGAGTGTTTCATTTGTCAATTGATCTTACCTACACACATTTAATTTGACCATAATGGGGTTAAATCTTGTTTTAAAAAGATAATTGTTAATGTTTTATTCAAAGCCTACGTAGGCTCAGAAGAGAATCCACAGTAATGGTCAGTTGAAATATCTTACTTGGTCTACTAATGCATGTGTGGCTGATACTGTATTGTTTTGTTTTGATCATTAAGCTAGCGGTGTTACCTGCATTATTCTATTTCCTTTTCCATTCTGTTGCATTTTCATGTTGCACTGTTAATGTCTGTATGAGAAAACATGTCATGCAGAAACACGGTTGCAATGTAAGATTTTTAATTTTCACAAACTTAAATTTCATGAGACCTTGGTGAGTACTATTTGATTCTCATTCAGTTGCGTACTAACTGTGCGCAAGTAGCAAGCTATATTTGAGAGTAATTTCACCGTATGTCATGCAGCTTTGAACTTTTTGTGTCCTTTTCTACAGCTTGTAGACAAAGTTGGAGAAAGCAACAACATGGTATAATGACAAGAAGGCAGAAGACTGATTCTAAACTTATTGTATTATTTATAAAATCCTTTTGAAGAATACTCAGCACAAAGATTAAGTTGTGTACAAAGGAAAAGCTTGTAACATTCTTTACATAACAGTTTAGTTTAAAATGTATAGTTGACAATATACATTGGAAAAGAAGCTCAGCAAGTGTGCTTCTAGGAAAAGTAACTCCAGAGTCCAGGAAGTAAACTGAAGAGGTGAAAGTCATGGAATAACCCATGTTACAACTGTTCAAGACTATTTTTGTTGTTTTTTGGAAAACGCGCTAAATGCAAGGAACCCTTCTGGAATTAATGGTGCCTGTAGTTTACCTCCTTATTTTGAAGGTGCAGTAGAACAAACAGGCCTGCATTTTTAAGGGTGACCCCAACTTATCCAACCCTCTGCTTGCTACCATCAGAGTGCAAAAAACAAACAAACAAAAAAACTTCTTGTGTAACAAGAGATGCGTCTTTGCATGAAAATTAAGATGACTATTCATCTTTAATCATATGACAAAAAAAGGAAATCCCACATGGTTCTGTTGTTAACATTTTTGTAAATATGTGGCTGAAATAAAACATTGTTATCTTAATGTTTCAAAGCCAAATGTAAGTTGATTGTATTTGCCTTCCATTTTGGAATATGCAAAAGGTCAATCTTTAACTTCAGTCTTAAATACTGGTTCTGAACTTCAAGAGTTCAATGAGGAACTCTGGAAACTGACTTACACTCCTTCCAGTTTGTTCTCCTTGAGTTGTTACACATGTGCATCCCGATGAGAATGTAGCCCCTTGTCACTAACATGAAAATTTTGTGAAATGTTTAGTTCACAAAAAATGCATTTGGCTAAGGTGCTGACGTGAACCCTGTGAAATGTATCTTATCAAAACATGAACCTTTGTTTTTTTTAAATCATTTGGAGCTAAGGTTTCCTTGTTTACCCTGGAACTACAAACTGAAGATTTTATTTTTTACAGTAATAAAATGAAAACTTAAAATTCTGTGTATGTGAGTCTCTGGGAAGAAAATTGATCTAACTGGCTAACTGAAGATCAAGTGCCAATCTTGGTATCTGTTTCATAACTTGTTCCTTGGGTTATCTTCAAATAACTTACTACTTCTGTCAATCATAACTTTTATCATCACCTTTGCTGCTACAGAGATTCTTAGCTAACCTGAATGAGGTGCAAACCTAAAATAAATGTCCCCTACTAATGCAAAGGTCACATTTCTGTTTCTGTTGAAATATTGAACATCATGCACTTTTAATAGACTTAGTTACATAGTGTCTTCACCTAACAAGAAGCGCGATCAGTAAGTAAATGGTGTTTGTGCAGGCGTTGGGTTTTTTGTTGTTTTAAACTTTCTTCCTTTCCCTCAAATGTAATTCTAAAAACTATCTGAAATGCGATGACAGTTTCTCAAGTAGCTATGTAGTCCTACAGGTCTAATGACTGTTTTCTGTGTTTTGGGTGTTTTTTTTAATTACAAAATTAGAATTGTTATTTTCCAAACTAACTTTTAAGCTGAGAAAAATCCTTATATACCAACCACTTTGGAAGTTACTACAAAGTTTACTTGTATTATGTGATGAGGTTTTTTGTTACAACTGTAGTAATAGCTGCAATCTACTGTTTCCAACTTCCACATTTAATCTGCTTCTTTCTCAAATAGGCATAAAATGATTCAGTGAAAAAGCATGTCATGATATTTATTTATAATGAATAGCATCTGAAAAATCAGTGTTTTTATTTTATAAATGACAAATTGGTTATATTTGCCTGATGGCATATGTATTATAGCTTACAGACAGGACTAAATATGACTTGTGGCTCCTACCTCAAGAGATGAACCAATCTTGACTGCCCCTATAGATCTGTTGTCTGTTAAGTGACTACAGAATAACACTATGGCTGTTTAGCAAACTGATCTTGTTTGCTTTGGTAGAATGCTAGTCTGTACTGTGGGAATCGAGTGCTGTTTAAAGCAGACGGTGTTCATCATTTACAATAGATGTTGGCTACCTAAAGATTTTCATTCTTGTTTTTTGAAAAGTAATCTAATGGGAAAGATGGATTGCACCATGTGACTATGGAGTGCTGATTCAAAGCAAACTGTTTGGCAAGCTGAAGTATCTTCATCAACAAGAACTCTGATATCTTTTGGAGATGATGAATGTGTTGTTGTATATGATATTTTAGCACTTTGAAATTCTGAGATGGGGACAGTTCATCTCACTTCTACTTAATTCATTGTTTTAAATCAAAAGTCAATTTCTGTCAGATGTGAACTGTTGTGAAAAGTGTCCAAGGGAACAAAACTGTATGTTGAATTTAGCGTAGTCTTTATCCCTCAAAGTAACATTGATTGTCTTTGAGACAGTTTTGCCAAGCTAAATATGGGTGGCAGCAAAGGTCAAAACTACTTAGCCTTAAAGTGTTTCTGTCATTGCAAAAATACCTTTAACAGAAACATGCTTGGAACATTTCCCCTTTTAAATGTAATTTAGAATTGCTGCTTTAAAAATCAAAGATGAATCTTATTCTGAGCAAATGAATACTGTAAATATACTTGTCATACCTTGAATAAATGGGTACCTTTTTCTATCATTTGTCTTTGTGTCTTTTTTGCCTACATGTTTTAGGAGTGTTTTAATAAGTTTTCCCCTCCAACAGTTAGGCAGTGTGTACACTTACTGCTTTGCTATCTTACACTGTTATGACTTCTGTAGTTAATGTCTTACATTAGTCTTAAATGGAAAAGTTGCCTTCTTACAATGAGCCTTCTTTTACATAAACATTCCCCCTTACCTTTTGTATGCATCTATACATAATAGGCTGTCTTTTTTTGTTTGTTTGTTTCAAGAAGCAAACATCTTAATGCAAAACTGTCTGGTGAATAGGGCATTTTCAGTTGAAATAATATGAAGCTGACGTGTCTTCCTTTTGCTTTGCCTTGCTTTGTCTCTAATTCTACTGTATGACCCTAGACAGCTTCAGTACTTTGGTCAGAGACCGTTTTAACGGGCCAAGAGCTAGGAATGGAGTCTTGTTCTCAGCTGGTTATTCAGATTCTAATTTCAAACAAAACAAAATTGCAAAACAAAAAAAATTATGGTAATAGGAAATGGTTTCTTAGTTAACATTTTCTCTTTTGCTCTCTCTCATGTGCCCTTTCACACAAGGAGAGAGGCAGTAACTCTGAAACTCTAGGAGAAAGAAAGGGTACATATCTAGAATTTAGTGCAGGTTCTGGTCCCTGTGCCTTCAATTTAGTTCAGGGATAGAAGCGTGACACCTATATCCTAGAGAGTGGCCTGATAAGCAGGCTTACTATAGTGTAGTGATCAAACTTTTGTCCACTGTTGAAAATTTTTTTCAGAAGGAGTAGGAAAAGAGCAAAGCAGAAGTTTTAGGTTGTTGTTGACATGTGTTAGCACCATATGCTAGTTAATAACCTTAAAAAAAAAAAATCTTTATTTTGACAGAAGTTACAGCCTCTCAACTAACTTTACTAATGCTGGTGCTATCCTAAGAGTTCCAAAGAGTTAGCACTTTCTAATTGAAAAGGAAAAAATTCTAGCTATGTCTAGTTATATTTGTTAAATTGTGAGAGGTGTAATGCTAATCTGAGTGTAGTTTATGGCCATTTATCAACCAAGAGTACTTTGACATTGTTGCTGGTTACATTACAGCACCATAGTTTGGAGTCTGTGATATTGAAGAGATGGTATCTTGTCTCTGCAGTAGAAGCCAAAGGCAAGACTGTCTTGGGTTACTTTAATGGTGTTTCTTTGCCAGCTTTTATCAAGGTACAGACTAACCTAGCTGATCCCTTTCTGATCTGCTTGACTATCAAGCTGAAAAGCGGAGTCGACTTCCCTAAATTGACTGTACTGTTAGGTTCCCCCCTGCTGTCTTTTTGGACGTCATCTCCAACCTTTGCACTCCTGACTCCATCTCTGGCTGCCACGTGCTGGATTCTTTTTGCTGTTACTTCTGCCCTTCAGATTGCCATTACCAGCTTGAATATGCCATTACCAAACTAACTTACCCAGCAGAGCTTGGCCTCTGTGGTCCCACTTTGTCCTAAACTTCACCCCTCTATTATTGGCCTTGGTGTATTAAAGCATCTTTTAGAAGACTTGCATCTCATTCTCAGTCTAACAAAGAGATTCTCCAGCTGCAGTAATCCCTTGCCAAGCTTAATTTCAGTACACTTGTTATATGCTAAAGCATCTTCCTCAAATACATAATAATTTACAGAAAAATGACAGGACTGATGAGCAATTTAGTATGGTATTTATTATCTCAAACTGACTTGGTATTATGATTTATAATTTATTTATCAAGACCTGTTTACACCAGTCATTACTGCATTTAATTTTCTGCTGAAGTAATGCAGTGCATAGTTGGAGGTATATTTGCTGAAAAGCATTTGTTTTCCAGTATACTTTCAGGAGACAACCATCTTCTGTTTAGTTCCACATTGCTGGGGCATTTACTGGTCCTCCCATAAAAATATATAGGTTCAAAGTCTCTTGTCGTATATTATGCTAAAAGCTCATAAAGCTACTGTAATTGGGCTCCCGGCTGACTTACTGAATACCGGAATTCCTTGCCCTCTGAAAAAAGGTCAGGAAGGTTTTCCTTCCTTCTTTCTCCTTTCCAGGGCTCCCCGCGGCCCGCAGGGGGCGCCGAGGGGGCGCGAACCGCCCCTGCCGGCCCCGGCAGCGGCGGGGCTGCCACGGGCTCGCCGGCGGGGCAGGAGAGACCTCGGGGGGGGGGGGGGGGGGGGGGGGGGGGCGTGGCATTCATCGGGTCCCTAGATTTTGAGCCCACGTTTGGAAACACTAGGCGAGAGCCTCTGCTTGTGCAGCACCCCGGCAGGTACAGGCTGGCTTTATACCGGTAGAGCTGAGCACGGGAGAAGTGGTGGGGAAATCTTACCTGGTCAAGTGCAAAAGATGCTGTTTTCTTTTAAAGTGCACATTGAGCCAGCAGTTTCGGGCCCTATTGCAGGTAAGTGGGACTTGAAGAATACGTCGAAGATTTTTGGTCAGCTTGCTGTGTACTTCTGGAGTCTCTTTTGGTTTAGTTTAGAGCGGGGAACTGCAGTGTAGCTTTAGAGCACAAAGTGGATAGTGAACTTTTTACAGAGAGTCGCTTGCTCTGAAACGCTTTGAGTCAGCCTGTCTCCCAGCTGGCAGAATTTGAAACAGTCTGATTATAATTTGAAGACTGGGAAAGTCAGCTTTCCATTTGTTGCAGTACAGTTGCCACACTTTCTCCCTAGCCGTTCAGAAGCTCTTCCAGTAAAATCAGAGGAATCAAGATCAATGTTTCCACTGCTTTAAAATAAAAGGCATTCTGGGCACATTTTTATGCAAAAAAAAAATATTTAAAAATATGTTGATTTAGTTTTCCTATTGAAACCAAACACAGTTCAGCACTCAATCTTCCAGATGTCCTGGCTTTTATCAACCATCCAACTTATATGGAGAATTATCCACTGAAATTGCTTCCGCCCCCCCCCCCAAAAAAAAAACAGCCCAAAATACTGAGTGCTAAGCTGTAAAACGTAACACCGCTATTTTTCTCTTTTCTTCCAGTTTTTAAGTAGGGCTGAGTGGGGGCAGAAAGAGATGACTTAGCAGTGCCCACTTTGTTGCCCTGCAAAATGGGATGAAGTGGCAGCATCGCGCCTCACTGAAGACCCCTTCAGTGAAAGAGCAGACTGATTTTGTTGAAAACTCAGGATTCCCGGGGTGCTTGAGCACAAGAGTGGAGCCGACATGGGCTGTGGGCCCTTCCACACGCTGAAGGCCGTTGGGCAGAGCCGGGCTGGGGAGGGCGCTTGGAACCTTCCAGAAGTCGAGGCCCGTTGGGCGGAGCCGTCACTRCTGCTGGGTTTGTGAGGAGCCGGGGTGAGATGTGTGGCCCTTGGAAACAACCTCACGTCTTGGTCAATTCTCAGACCATGGTGGGGGGGTTTTGCCCCTTGGGGAAGAAATAGGTGACACATTCACCACATGCTTGTCAGGGAAGAATGCATAAAATGCTGTTTCCCTAAACGAGTAGGAATGAAGCAGCAGGAGACATTATATTTTTTTCACAGTTCCAAATACCCTCTGCAGTCAGCTCACTGTCATCATACAACCCTTCTCCTTTTAGCCTTTTCTAAGTGTTTCCACGTTTGTCGGGTGTTTTGTTGCTGCCTTCTCCTTTGTCTTCTCTTTTTTACTGTTCTTTCTCAGAGTTTAATTATGCAATCTGTACTTTCAGGGGCAAAGCAGCTGAAATAGTTCCCACCCTTTAATGTCTACAACAGTTTTTTCCTATTCCCATGCTTTTCATTGGCAGTTTTTTAACCCAGATCATTTCAGCAATCCACTTTACAGCACAGCCTGCACACAGCTAAGTTGGCACAACTGAGGGGGTGGGCAAAAGCGCAGGAATGAGAAAACGAGCACCTGGGGAAGCAACTGTTGGCAAAAGATTTTATTTCTCCCTCCAAACAGTATCTACTGAAACCTTGCATCTCGCATGAATCTTTCTTCTGTGAGGTGGTGTGTGCTGTGTGTCTGAGAGAGGCTACTGTGGCTTCATCTTTCCATTTCTACAGAGAAGCTTAATTGTTTTTTTTTCCAAAATTAAGACTAGTTGTTACAACCATCACTTCCCATGTATAATGCTTATTATTTCAGCTTCTCCGATCATTCTTTTGTAGCCTAAATGATAATACCTGAACAACTTGTCCTCTAAGACAAAAATAAGTTACAAGTTATCTAATCCTAATATTTTGTATGCATATGAACACATACATACATACATACATACATACATTTTCTTATAATACATACATTTTCTTATAATACATAAGGACTTAAAAACTTTCCACAACTGAATTTCCAGTTTTGCAAGGTAGCTGTACTGGAATCATGTCCTGCAGTTGCCTTCTTACTTGTTGTGAATGGATTTAGTTTTGTGACTGAAATCGCTCACAGTTTTTCCCTGACAAATATTTTAGATGAAAAATGGTATTTTCATCATTGCAATATTTGGGCCAGTGCACTTTCTTGCAATTACGGAACCTAAGCAAGGTTTAGGTTTAGTACAAAAACTAGGCAGAAACAAAGTATTTCAGAAAGATCAAAACATACCATTTTGATATTTTTGGAAAAGATACGTTTTGTTTTTCAGTTTTCAAATAGCTTTGAAAATTTTAAAAGATCAAATCAAACTGAAGCACTGATTTTATCAAAATGATATCTTTTGATTGAATCAGAATTGTTCTCCCCACATTTCACTACAGCAAATTTTGAAATCTTCTCATTCCATTTCAGAAGGAAAAAAATCTCAGAACCACAGAGTTTCCTGTTAAATAGAAAATTCACTTTTTACCCACCTTCACTCTATACTCTTTATTCACATCAGGTTATGAAAGGAAGCCTTTGAAAGTGTATCAAGCTGTGGGCTTCTGCCCTCCATTCCTCTTAGAATTACACAATTATACAAGCTGCTTCTTTCAAAATTCCCCATTTGGCTGTATGTCATGGAGCTTTTTCATTTTCCCAAAGGTAGTTGCTCAAATTTCTATGGCTAAAATGTGAGTTTGTTCAGTTCTGGTTTGAATAATCTGTGTGATCAAAGCCCCTTTGGTCTTCCTAAGAAATTTCATTCAAGATCCCATAGGGGACAGAAGAAACTCAGTACACTCCTGCCTTGCTTCTTTGTGGCTCAATGGAGGAAGGGGGCATGTTAATCGTAGGTTTTCTGTGGCTGTTCTACAAACACAGTCTGCCCCTAGGGCCCCAGGTGACACAGCTCATATTCACTTTGTGAATCTCTAGAACTTGTGGAAACAGACTGGACTCAAAGCATATAAATTACCTAATTCTCCCAAATCTGTGAAAAACTTACTCATTATAACTTCTGAAGTTTAACAGTGCTGTCGTGTTCAAAAAATGCTTTACATTAATGGAAAGTGTAGCATAGAAATGGTCTGTGGCATCTTGTATTGAAACAAAATATTTAGAATGTACAGAATTTATGTTATTATTGATGGAACCAATACAATTGATTGAATCAGTACAGATAAAGATAAAACTGTCAGTATTCCTTGCATTGTGATAACTTCTGGGGTGCTACACAGGGAAATGTAAGTAGAGTGAACTAATGCATGGCAATATTGCAAAAATATGCCTATATGGCACATTTGCTAATGGAACTTCATTTTCTGGGGTGATGCAGCAAGAAATGATTTATATTTTGAGATAAAATAAGTTCTATCTCAATACATTTGCAATAAAATAAGTTTTGTGCTCCTTTTGCTGATTTTTCTTTGCAAGTTTAGGGCCAGCCTGAGTGTCAATAAAAAGATCAATTTTTAGTATATATCCTAGAGATCTTGGTGTTTTGACTTTGCAGTAAGACAAGTCTTCACGAGTCCTCTCCAATTCAGATAACATTTCTTCTTTCTGTTTCCTTTCCTTCTCCTATCTCTTAGTTATGCCCAGGCCATGGATTCTGCTTTGTACCTCAAAAGTTTGCAGTTGCAGGATAACTCAAAATACATCTGTATGATGGACCATGATGCAAAGAATTCAGAAAGAACAAGAGCTCACAGCATAATACTCTTCAAACGGACAAACTGAGGTTTGAAAGCAGTAAAACTGCATCCAAATTGCTTTTTTTCCAGAGTGATTCAGGAAACTAAAGTAAGTCTGTAGAAACTGTAATAAAAAATAGAGTAGATATATGGGTAAAAATGACATTGAGGGGCAGACTCTTTGTGACTTTTGTAAAAGGAAGTTCTTATCTGGAAATCTAGAAGTTTCTTTGAAGGATTCAGTGAACATGGAGACAGTAGAGGTCCAGTTGATATGGTCTACTTGGATTTCCAAAAGACTTGGCAAAGTTCTTTACCAAAGGCTCTTAGAAAACAAGCAGCTGTGAGAAAGAGGAAAAGTGCTTTCATGATTGCTTTCATTAATTGCTTAAAAGATAGGAGAAGAGATGGAAATAAATGGTCAGTTTTCTGAAGAGATGGAGTCTGTGCAATTCAGCAAATGATACGGAAATGGAGGCAAAGAGTGAAGGGACAAAGTGCCAAGGAAATTAAACTCTTCAGGGTGATGATTTTAAACAATTCAGCAAAACTAAAGCCATCTGCAGAGAGTTGCAAAAGGACCTTCTGGTATTGAGTATACAAGTAACAAAATAGCAGATATAGCTCAATGTCTATAAATATAAAATGATGGGAAAAAGCAATGCTAAATTTATGTAAGCAGTGATGGGCTATGAATGTTTTCTTATCATCCAGGAGAGAGATCTTGGAATTAGTTCTGTGAAAACATCGGTTCAGTTCAGCACTGAGGAACAGTCAAATTAGGAAATAGAACATGAGGTATTATTAGGAAAAGAAATACAGATGAAAAAGAAAATGGAAAGTATACATGGTGACCTGCATATTGAGTGATTTATGTAGTTCATATCCTTCATCCCAGAGCAGGGATAATCAAAGGTATGGAGCTGTTTCTATATTAAGACTAAATAGATTAGGACTTTTCATCTGGAAAAGGATGACATGATAGGATTCAATAAAAGTCTGTAAAATCACAAATTACATAGCGGAGATGAATATTTTCATTTTCTTTTTTGTTGTGTTCTTTCTCACAATACCAGAACAAGGGAGCATCAAGTTAAATTTTCAGGCAGCGTGTTCCAAACAAAACAAAATGAGATATTTTTCCACAGAACATAGAGTTATATTGTGGAACTTATCCGCACAAGTTTCTGTAGATGATGAATTTTACATGGGTTCGAAGAGCAGCTAGGTAAATTAATGTAAGGAAAGTCCATGAAGGACTGGTAAGCCTAGAGAATCCGTCTTTCTCTCAGGAAATCTCCACACCACAGACCACTGGAAGCTAAAAGAGTATATCAGGGAAGTGCTTCTACATGCTTCTGTTCTTGTCCTCCTCCTTAGGCATCATTATTGTCCACTATCAGAGACAGGATATTGGATTAAATATATCTTTGGCCTGACCCAGTGTGGCTGTTACTATGTTGTGTTTGTATTCTGAAGATAATTCATTGATGATGGATTGAATTGCTGTCATGAGCATTGAATAGTTCATTGATGATGAATTATATTTCTCTGACGCTTCTTTGCTGCCTTCTTTGCTGCCTTCTTTGCTTTCCTAAGTAGCCACTGAAACATCACTGTTTACATGAACTTCTGTTTGGGTAGTGTTGTTTAACCATGTTTCTTTGGAAGCTGATTTTTTCTAATTCCATTAAATAGCACTTTTTTTACCTGCCTGAAGAGTGGCAGTTACAATAATCTACTTATGTTTATATAACTGATCTCTGGCACTACACAAGAGAGAATAATTCACATGCATCATGCAAAACAGAAGCTGACACTTGACAGTGGAGTTGAGATGAAACAGCTTTCTACAACTACTGTCAAGCAGATCAGAAGTGGAAAACATTTATGAAAACAGTAGTAACTGAAAAAAAGATCTATTGTAAAATCAGTAAAGATGAAAGTAAGCACGCTTTGTGAGCATTACATTGTGGTTACACTAGGATTTTCTCTTAAAAGTCTCAGTTTTGTACTACTGCTGTGTAGTTTCACAGGCAGCAGCGATGGTAGAAGTACCAGAGTAGACTGGACTGATGTTTATTCCCTTGGCCTCCAGTGCTGGTGACCTGCCTGCCAGGTACGTATGCACAGTAATCAAAGACACAGCAGTATGCCCCAGCTAGCTATAGTATGGCCAGCTGAGGGCAAGCAGAGCTGTGATGATGTAGCTACATGGGCTTCAGCAAGGACTAGGCACAGGCTAGCAGGGGCTAGCCCTGTTGAGGACCCAGGGCCCCATCCTGAGGCATCTGGCAATCCCAGCTAGCTCTAAATAAGGTGAATCAAATGGGCCCCTACTGTCTTCTTACCCCTCTGCAGTTCGTGAACGTACTGTTGTGTTTACTGCCTGTGCCGGAGGAGTCAGCCCACGTTGTGCACATACTTGTGGAAGGTGCTAGTCTGGGAAAAGCCTGCCTTGGCAGGGAGAGCCGAAGGGCTCCCTGGGGATGGAAGGGAGGGATAAACTGCGAGGTGTTTGGTTTGGCAGACAACTTGGACGCAAGAGAGAGGAAGTGACTCAGAGACCGAAAATGATGACTTTCTTCGTGTTTGGAGAGGAGGACGTGTCACCCTCGGTATAAGTTTCAGTAAAAGCATTTAATCATCTCTGCTGGTAGAGGTGGCGTGTGATTGCGGGGCCATCTTGGGAAGGACCGATGTGCGGGGAGTGACCCCGGCAAGCAGAGCTGCCGCGGCGGGTGGGTGCGGGCGGGGGGCCGCTCCCGCTCCCGCCTTGCCCCCCGCCGAGCGAGGGTGCGCTGCTAGCCCGGGGGCCGCGCCGCGGC
>NW_020448863.1:2076544-2247102 GCF_003343035.1 Apteryx rowi
GCGCAGCGCGCCGCCGCCGCGCCTCGGCACCCCGCGGCCAAACGCCGCCCGCAGCCAGCGGCGGCCCGGAGATAACCCCCGTTTGCCAGCATGATCAAGGTAAGGGGAGCCGGTTTCCTGCCAAAATCCCCTCATCCATCCTTTGGGGGATGCAGAGTAGCAGGGGGACTAGTCCTTGGCAAACAGGCAAAGCCATAGTTCACTGATTTGTATATACCGATTTTAATGCTCTTATGTGTTATTTATGCCCTGTGAAGGAGATTTCAGTCTCCAAGCGGTTTATTGTTTGAGATTCAGAAGCAGGATGTGTGTGATTCCCATCTCTTTCCATGCTGTTTCATTGCAGACGGCATAGGAAAAGAAATAATGAGTAGGGAGGGAGAATGGGGGAAGGGAGGGTGTATAATTTCATCGGGGGGACTTCTTACTATTTGTAATGCGGGACTCTAAATGATTAAAGAAACCTGCAAAGGGTATGGTCTACTGGCAGACATTGTGCTTTTTTATGCCTAGGAGTTCATTACAGGTTTTATGTCTTCCGTTGTACTGAAATTGACTATGGGTGAAACCCAATAATACATATTTTGAGGTTGTGAGTAATTTCAGAAATAGTTTTAGTTAATGGAAGAGGAGTTGTTAGCAGTGAATGCTAACATGAAAGATGAGCATCTGTGGGAGCTATCCTTTTGTAAGTGTCATGTTTATATTCTTGTGCTTGGTGAGGCTGATCTGGGGATTTAAAAAAAAGTCTAGTCTTGCTACTGAAGACAAAGGGCACGGGGTGCTTTTCAGTTAGACTGGGGGAACATCATAGCAACTTTATACCCTGTGGAGCAGCTGCACAAAAAGAAATTCGTGGGTTTTGAAGAATGTCTGTGCTGGGCTGACTGGGAACTTCTCAGCTGCAGCATGATCCCAAAGTTAACAGCTGAGAAGAAACAAGACTGAGTTATTTGCTCTTCTTCAGTAACTACAACAGATGGAATATGAGCACAACAGGTATTTAACTAGCAGGTGTCACCCCAGCTCCTCTCTGCCACTGACTGGAGTATTACTTTCATCGCACCCTGCATCTTAAGAACTTTGCTCTCTTGCATGCATGTCTAGAAGTGGTGCAGGTGCTACTGATGATAGCAGATCTGCAATAGGTGAGTGTCAGACCTCAGGATGCTCTGATTAGTCTCATTTGTACTTTCTGCAACTGGAGAGTGTCAGACCAGTCATTGCAGAAGATCTAAAACTGCTCATGGAAAAAACCCAAGCAGTTTTCCCCTCCAGCCAGAATGCTAAGGGCCAGAATGCAAGTGGGTCAAGGAGTGAGACAGGCTGTCACATTTTATACCATTTTTGTTGTACCTGTTGTGTGACTAGGAAGGAGGGCTGGACTTCAGTCTCCTGGGGCATAATCCAGCACCTGACAGCAATGCTATGCATGCCCATGCAAAAAACAAGTAGCAAACAAGCCATAGACCTGCCCATTTGCTCAAAGCAGCAATGACATCTCATTGGATTCCTTACACATGCACAAAACCTAACTTTGCTTAGTATTTTTTCTGCAGAGAAGACAGCATGAAGCAATAGCTACAGTGCTAGAATATCTGTACACTCTTGTCGCTGGCAAGGGGTGTAGCCATGGGCAAGTCAGTGCTGTCTGGGCCCTTTACCCTTTATTTGCCTCATCTGTTCAGACTGTAAGCTCTTCAGGGTTATGGCTGTCACTGTGTATTTGCAAAGCATGTATCAAAGGGGAAGACCAAATGCAATTTGATTATTAAGATACTTCTGCAAAAAATAATAAAATTATAAAGGTATCAGTGAGCAACAGCATTATTACAGCTCCTTATGCCTTCATCTCCCACTTCGCCATTTCCTGCTTTTAGTCCAAACTCTTCCTTTGCCTTTGAAACATTTCCAGCTGACCATCAGCCCTCTCTTCCTGGGCCTGTTTAAAGGAATATTATATGTAACAAATGAATTGTGCCTCTGGTTTCTGCAATCCTGCCTTGTCCACCTATTGCACTGATTGCTACTGACAGGCCTAGCACTCCCAGCATCATGTGATCAAGTGGATGTTTTGATTTTTCCAACCATGTTGAAATCTGCTACAAATTCATAGGCAAAATGGAAGATTACCATGTCAGAAGGTAGTTTTAATGCAGTTGATATCTTGCTAAACCAGCCCACAGACCGTAGATATCCTTGTTTTAATTCCATAGATGAAAATAATTCAAATGGAGTTCTCCAGCAATGAATTTGTCCCTGGGAGGGCCATGTTAGGAAAGGAGGTATATCAGTTTATTAACTGTGTAAGCACTCAGTTTGAGCTGAATTTGTTCAGCTGTTTTAAAATGATTTATTCAGGCTAGGCATGCTAAAAAATCAAAATAGATATGATTTCTGTTACTTCCTTGTGTTATTCCATTTGCTTAAATGAATAATTGTAGCCAAAGGTGTAGCAAAGTGCAGGTTATTAGTAAGTTTGAACTCTGGAGCTTCAGTGTTGGTAGAATGAAGGGTTAATTCTGTTTACAGACTTTAGGCTTCCTAAGCCAAGCACATGGGGACTTACATCTTCATATGGCGTTGCAGTGACATATTATGTCCTCCACAGTGCTAGATAAGCTAGTCAGAGAGGTGGATGAGCTCAAGCCACTCAGTACTGATTGTGGTATTTGGTAATAAATTGTGGCTCTCCAGCTGCCATGATGGCTGCATGTAGAGATTAAACAGATGGCCTTTACCTTGAATATCTAAATTCCGGTGATACTTGGGCATAAATTAAAGGAATACATGACCATAATTTTTTATTCATAGTCACCTATATGCTAGCAACTTGATACCTCCACTTTTTACAATAGAAATAAGTGAATGGCTGGTCCCATTTACATTGGAAACAATTTTATTGCCTTATGACTTTACCCATTAAAGGGACAAGTAATAGTACCTCGTAAAATAGCGCACCTGTTGTAGAAGCTTAGCAAATATTACCATATGCTTTTGCAAATGAAAATCCAGTGTTATGCTTATGTAAAGGCCTCATGTTGCCCTTTGGTGTGTAAATCAAATGATCCAAAAGAGTAAACATGAAATAAATAATTGAGTTAAATTAACATGAACTAAATAATTAATTAAATATCTTAAAATAGTCAAGAATTTTTACCTGTCTATCTATTGTGCATCTTGGCCCAAGGTTTATTATTGTTTTAACAAACTAATGTCATAATACCCTTGCAACAGTTACTCATTTACTTTTCTTCCCTTGAGGTCTGCTGTCTGTTCCAAGTTTTATTTTAGAGCATACCTAATACATTAATGAAGTGCACCACATGACTTTTTAGTAGGTACACAGCTGATGCTAATTCAGTTTGCCTCTTAGAGCATTTCATACAACTGTTGATAAAAACACTCATTGTAAGCACAGAAAACATTGTTTTTTTGTGGTATAGGAATAGGGTTTAATTCTGCAAGATGCTGATTTTATTCATTTCCATTAGCATTCAGAGAGATCAGTGCCATGCATGTCCTGTCTGTTAAATTTTGCATAGACTGTTCACTGGTCATCACTTCCCTATTAAATGCTTGAATTTGCATTATCCTTCCTGAGATTTATTTATTTATTTATTTATAAGCTTTCATGTTGAGAGGCTGAGGGAGCTGCGTTTGTTCAGTCTGGATAAGATAGCACTTTGGGAGGACATAACAGCAGCTTTCCAAAACCTACTGGGGTTTGTCAAGGAGATGGAGCCAGGCTCCGCTGTGACGTGTAGTGGGAGGACAACAGATAGCAGACATAAATTGAAACAAGAGAGGTTCAGACTGGATATAGGGAAAAAAAATTCTGCATGAGAACAGTCAGGCAGTAGGGCAGATTGCCCAGAGAAGTTGTGCAGCCTCCATCCTTGAAGGTTTTCAAGACCTAACTGGATAAAGCCCCGAATAACTGGTCTGATCTCATAACTGACCTTGCTTTGAGCAAGAGGTTGGACTACAGATTTCCTGAGGTCCCTTCCAACCTGAATTGTCCTGTGATCCTGGACCCTGAAAGTAGCTGCCCAGTAGAAGAGCTTATGAACTAAGATTCTTTCTCCAGTCTTAGTCTTCCACGGGGTAGTGCCGATCAGCATGTGCTTGTCCAGGGCTCTGCTTGGTAGTCCAGAGTCTTTTAACAGTCTACAAAGAACTCTGTACACAGATGGTCTTTAAAGTCACCAGTATAGACAGATTTATTTGTTAAAGGTAATTTCTTTGTCATGTCAATATAGCAGTAATAATTTGCTGCTCTTTAGTACTTTTTACCCTGAGGAACTCAAAGCATTTAACAGTAGAGGTTGAACAGTAATGCTGGAAAGTGTCTTCACAAGAATGCTATTTTATATGGACCCTTTTTTTTTCAAGAGTCTTGTTTCTTTAATTACCTTATTAGGATCTATGGCAAGGTTTATCAATATTCATCAGTGTGTGTACTGCTTGTGCCGAGGAAGAGGACTGCACCTCCCTCCTATAGTCTCAGCACCTTCCCTAAAAGTGCTTTCTTTCCACCATCAGCATTGGGGAGCCAAGCTAGGTCGTCTTCTGTTCTTGTTAGATGCTTTTTTCATATAACATACTGTCTAATTCCATAAATAGGTGTCATTTTTACCAGTAGGAACTGGCCAGGGATGGCAAGAGGAATTTCCTCCAGGAAATATGTTGCTAATGTCAAAGGGAAGTTAAGGAGGTACCTAAGGGATTCAAACAGGAGAAAGTAATTAGGGTGCATAAGGAAGAAGATGGAGAGTAATAATGAAAATATATAAATGCATAGCTCATTTAGTATGCTATGCAAAATCAGCACAAGGAGAAAAGCTGTGGCAGTCAGAGGGGCTCAGCGGGGCAGTGAGAAGGATAGGAGGTTTGGGAGGAAGAAAGACCTGGAACTGTTCACCTTAGAAATGGTGAGGTTTACCTTAGAAAAGGGGTGAGTTATGGGAGACTTCAACAAAAACATGGATCAAAATTTAGCAAGAATTAGTGAGGGATTAGACAATTCAGTAGACAACAAGGATATCCAGGAGTAATTATAGGATTTTGTGTGTGTGTGTATGTGTGTATTAAAACATGCAAATATTTTGAAAGAGTATAAATCCTCATTCTTTAGGACTCAAACCTGACTTGAAAGCAGTGTTACTGTACAATTTGGGAACCTTACAGGCTACTGGGCATGGCATTATTGTGTGAATTAACCCCATGGGTTTAAAAGTGAGTTCCCAGTACAGGACAGCTATATGTTTGGAAGTCAGCTGGATTTGCCCCATGTGCCTTTGATCTGTGGGATCAGACCAGCGTTTGGTGCATAGATGCATATTCATACACAGAAATAGTTTTGCATTTGCCAGAGCTCAGATGATGGGTTCATGTGGCTGTACCTGATTCTGAGTATGGGAAGGGTAGGAAACAGGTTCTAGTTTCAGCTCCTAGAGAGCTACAGACAGTATCTTTGTTGCTGTGGTAGGTATACATCCCTTTCTTTCCCATCGGTCTTATCAATGTCTCCCTGAAAACTAACTTACAGCTTTTTTTAAAGATTTTTTTTTTTAATAACACTGTTGGCTTTTTAAAATAATGACTTGTTTGTTTTAAAATGAATTCGTGAGATCATCTTTTTTAATGCAACTCTGGCTGCAAGAAAAGCTCAATGCACTGTTAGAATTCTTACAGCTTTTGTAAAGGCTCAACAGCTTTTTGAAAAGGGTGAGACTTTTTTTGATTCTTTGGATTATGAACTTTAAATTATTATATTGTAAATATAGAATATAGAAATACCATAAAAAATTTCATACTCCAGCTTTAAAAAAAAGGATTTCTTCCCAAAGTTTTACACAACTACCCATCATCATTCAATTTATGAAAAATTGCATATAGTTCACTTAAAGTCAGCAGCAATAGTATAGTTCATGTTGATGCATGGAGTTTCTCATCCTACAGTATGAGGAAGAAAAGTTTGTAACAAGTTTTAATACCCTCTGCATTCTCAACATGTTTTGCAAGCTAATTGTTAAGTATCTTACCAGATCCATGATGTAGATTCATTTCCCTGATTTTAAAGTTTGAGAAACAGATGGAAAGGTTAGGTTTTTTATCCAGTAAAATCACAGGACATTTTTTTGGATAGGCTCTGGACTTGTTAAATATTCAGAACTATCGTAACCATTTTTGAGAACAGGATTTAGGCTTTTATGTTCCTTAGCAAAATTACCAAGATCACRGTCAGTGCTAGTGTTAGAGGTTGTCTAATGGTATAAAAATGTAATGTGAGCCTCCGTGCACAATATTAGGTAGTAGTAGTAGCATAGAGTGTTACAGCATACAGTGGTTACATAGCCACAAAGGCTATGCTGCAAAGGCTAAGCTGCACAGCTGAATGTGTACAGGCACTCACACAGAATAAAAAAATCACACTGTGCTTAGGCTTATATATTTAATGCATTTATCCTTATTGTCTTAATTATAGTATGCTCTGCTCTCATGTATATAGCATCTGCTTTCTAAGTAGCATGGTTAGATATGCAAGTAGTCTATTTATATGTGCATGGGAGCTAAATTACAGACTCTGCCTTAAACAGGATTAACCATCTTTAGAAACAGAAATGTAGTTTGGGAGACAAATGAAAGAAGGTTTCCCATGCCAGAAAGTATTTTGTTTCTGAAACCATAGGAGAAGTTCATTTGGTTGTTTGACTGCATTGGGTTCAGTTCTGCTTTTCATATCCTTCTATCACAGTTGTGCTTTTTTCTTAAACCGACCCTGTGCTGTGACCTGATCCATAGACCTAGCTTGTTCCTCAGTATTACACAGTGCTCTGATAAATACAGATACAAGTTCTGTAATCTATGCTTTCTCCATATTGAGCAGTGTCTGTACCATTAGAATAGCCCCATTTTTTAATATTATCCTTTGCCTTTCACACCTTTTCAGAGACGATTCAAACATTTACAGGTTGGCTGCTCTACTTGACACTCGGAGACAGAAGTTCAGTAACATCAGCATTCATTTCTGGTTCTTCATTGAACTGAAAATGCTATGTTTACACTTGTGTACTTTATATTTTCTTTTAAGGGATTCTGTTGTAGCCAGCAATGTTTTCATCATGTCAGTTAGCCAAAATATTTATTGTGACATATGTATGAAATGAATATGTTGTGTCATGCCACTTCCAGGTGAACTGGATTCCAACATAAGACATATCAGACCAGATTCTAAATTATATTAAATTGTTCACTAGCTTCATAAGTCCAGAAATGACAGAGACATTCTAGTCAAGACTATTGATATTCATGTGGTACTAAGTTGGACAAAACCTTTGGTTCATGGAGTGTTATAAATAAGTCTTACCAAATTAGACTTCTTGAGCTGAATAGGGCTGCTTGATCTTTGATAGAGATGTTGATCAGTATTTACTCATAATAGGTCTATTTATTATTCTCAGTACTCGTCCCACTTCTTAGTATTTCAAAGTTACCTCTTTTCTAATAGAGATTGTATCACTCTTGTGATGACCTTTTACCATGCAATAATTTTGGCAAAGAGCCTCTGTTTGCTTGATACTTGARTGTCAAGTTTGCTTTGTGTGCTTAATGCTGGCATCTCTACAAATACCTCATCTGTGACCATACCTTTTTCAAGGTCACTTTTAATGTGCTGAGTGATATTTTGCTCTTGACTTCCCTGTGCAGAATCCAGTTTGCTCTGAGCACTGTCAACAAATGTGATAGGTGATTTCAGATGAAGTGCTTGCTCACAAGGTATTTAGAAAGGACCCATAGGGATAACTTTAGTTCTGAAGCATCCAAAATTTTGGAGTGCTATCATGCATGATTTTTGCCCTATCTTAAAGTTATTATACATTGTCAAATATATACTTTGCAGCTGGATTAATCTAGCCTTTGTCACTAGTCTGAAAAATTTTACCTCTTTTGAGCAGACATCATCAAGAAAAGCAGCTTCTTGTGGCTGATATGATTTATGTTGCTCATATGGTGTTTTTCCACATTCAAGGAAGTGATGTGTGACATTGTAGTTGTGTTCTGCTTTGCTTGGATTGTTAGTAAGCTTCCATGTGATTATTTATGTTTCCTTGGTGTTATGGGTTATGCTTACCACCTCTGATTGCACCCACGGAACCTCATAAAGACTGTAAAGTAAGAGAAGTTGCTATCATATTCACAGCTGGATTTCTGTCATGCAAACATGCTTCCTCTCTGTAGTTTGTTGTTAATTTAAACAAGAAAACAAACATCAGGGTATATGCTGTCTTCAACCACATTCCCTGCAGGATAGCTCTGTTCCTAGTGCCTTTTACTTCAGGAAAATGGCTTCAACTTCCTCTATGCTTTTTTGAATTGTGTAAGATTAATTCAGGTGARGGCAGTGTTTGAACACATACCAAAGAACACACCACAAGGATATAATCCAGGCTTTGTTAAAATCCAGGGAGAGATCTCCCACTACTTCAGCCCACTTATTAAAACTCACTGGAGCTAGTATAGATAGGACTTCGGCAGTCATCACCTGTGTGCTGTTATGAAAGAAGCTTGCGTAGGGCATAGCCATATGTGAATAGAGTGCACAGCCAAAAATCACATCAGTCAGTTACACTTGTTCTTCTTCCTTTAGAATTACCTCAACTGTAATGGATATAATGGGTATGTCTCTATACAGAAAAGGAGCTCTAGATTCAGTTCCTCAGGAGCTGTGCACACCCTGTTCCTGCATATGTCAGCCTTCTCTGGAGCAACCTCGGCAAACTCTGAGGCAACAGCCAACATGTGTGTGAAGAGTGCAGGTGGGACAATCTGTGCCTAAATTTCCTGTCTGTAAAAGAGACAGATACTTCTACCTTCCTTCACTTGGGTGTTGTGACTATAGAGCCAGTACTAATTTTTAAGGCTTCCAGTGAGAAGCTTACAGTGAGAAGCTTAATTTAAAGCTTATAAATAATGAAGGTCTCAGTTCTTCTTTGTCTTGAACAAACATTTATAAAATAACTGCAAGAACCATAGGAACTATTCTACCATCAGAATACAAGAGAAAGCACAGTATATGTAATACCCCTAGCCAAAACCTGCTGTCCTTCTCCTTTTTCTGTCCTGGCTTCCATCACCCGTCTCAAGTCACCTATTAGATCACTCAATCCACTGCAAGATTTGAAAGCTCAAGTCAGGGTCCTTCTGCAGCAAGGTGTCCAGGCAGAGCACATATCCAGGTACGTACAGTTCTGCCTGCAAGCTAAAGAAAGTGACTGTGCTAAGCCATTTGAAAAGAACAACGAAGCTTAAGAGGCACGTTGATAAAGAGTACTCTGAATAGTCAGGCAGAGTGTACCTGCAGTATTGAGCCCATTCAGATCCCAGGTTAGATAGCCGCTGCCATGCTTTATCAGCTTTATCTGTTGGACACCTAACAGCTAAACAGGGAACAGGCAGTGACTGCCCTAACAGCCTAACCCTATCAGAGTCAATGCTTCCCATGCTTTTGCACCAGTGGCATTTGATACTCAGTGATGAATTAAATAGGCCATGCAAAATTATCAGGGCTAGATGTGATATCAAGCCAGTATATGTCTGCCCTTCACAGACCAGCAACCACATGCACAGTTGCTGGGCATTTCATTGTACTTGATGTTGTTGGAGAGCCGGTCTGTAAGGTACTGGTTTATTATCTCTAGTGGGAGTGTATGCAGGACTTGTGGGGAAAACAGTAGCTTCTTTCCCCTCCAAAAGCCTTTTTTTTCCCCCTAAGCTTTTGGTTTCAGTGTGTGATTCATCATTGCTCAGTGTCTTATGTAAACCTTTATTCCAGTGCAAAATGGACTTAAATGGGACATGCTCTGAGCACTGTGAGAATAGCTACAAATGACTGCAGAGTACAGGCCAGTGATTAAGGTCTGATCCTGTATTCCTTCTGTTACCACTGTAGTTATGAGAGATTGGGCACAGGAGTATGTTCTCAAATGCAAGTTTTCATCTATTAGCTCTTCAAGCATGTCAGTTCTCTTTTTGGAACACATCACTGTATCTGCTGTGGTTTGTTTTTTTCCCTAGGAGTCTACAGTGATTTATTTGCAAACTATAGAAGCTGTCCTCTCCCCCACGAAATTATCTGTTTCCAGTTCTAAGCCTTCAGTTACTCTTCAGATAATGATTTTGTTTGTCTCTGCTACATATATGTTTGTATTGTTAACATTATCATTTGCTAATTACATCACATCAAAACACTTGCCTCGGTCATCAGCTGTAGTATCAGTGTGTGCTTTCAGGGAAAATCAGGGAATTTCACAAATAAACTCTTAACTATATTTTATGCATTTTAGACCAGATCTGTACTAGACCTGTATAGTTGTTTCAGTATACAAGGTGTTGGCAGTATAACCCATGCTGGATCCCTGAGGAAAATAAGCAGAATTTTTTTCATTGTGCTTACACTCACCTTTGTTAGTAGAACAGTGCAATTAAAAATGTATCTCATAGCTCTGGTTAATGTTACTATAAAATCTTAAGATGCTAATTTAGTACCTGGGTTTATGGAATGTGAAATGTTAGAAAGGATAATCAACAGAAACTGCTTTGTGTTTAATAGTAAAGCTGTTCTACCCTGGTAGGGGAGGATAGATATAACATTTATGCTCTTTCTTGTTGCCAGTGTGATGTAAAAGATTTCATATCAACAAGAATTGGGCCCAAACAATAAAATCATGATGCCTATAGATTTGGTTTTATTTTGTTTGAGCAACAACCATATCACAGCCATAAAACACTATCTGTTCAGAAAACAGGCAGATGAATTTATAGGTCAACCAGATCCAGTTGGCTGCTTTAATATGTTTTTCTTTATGCCGTTCTAGCAAACAAGGCACTTGTTAAAAACCTAATTAGTGCTAGAGCAGACAAACAAACCAACAAAAGAAGCGCTTACAGGCACTGTTCATAACAGTTAGAGATGGAAGAGATCCATTAGGTCATCCCCTCTATTCTCCTAATAAAACAAGACTGTTTTCTCCAGTGAGAAGGGAAGAGTCAGTGAGCTGAGCAAAAGGGTGAAGACGGAGGAAATGGCACTAGGGAGTGACAGAATAACAGAAGGTTCATAGAAAGGGAAACAAAAGTAAAAACAGTATGAGCAATGAGCTTCGAAAATAAGGTTAAAGCAGATTGCCTTTGGAGGTCATTTGGGAAGAAGGTTTCTTTATAGTACTTATCTAGTTATGTAAAGAAAATAGGAAGTAGGATTGTATGGTTGTGCAGGGAATATATCAAGACAGAACTAATAAGGGAATAAAGGGACACCAAACAGAATTACATAGCTGCTTTATGCCCTGTGTTGGGGGAGTCTGGTGGCAGGTTTTCAACACCTTTGAACTGGGAACAATCACATTTTACACTCCAGGTTCACAGCTTATGTTGTAAGTTTTCCAAAATATCTGGCAGAATAGTTTTAGCTTGAAACTAAATACAATCCTGTCAGGTTCTTCTTAGAGTTACTTGCAACAAATTAAAATGATTTTATATTTCTAGTGTGCTCTTTTCTCCCCTCTAGCCTTCTTTGTAATCCAGTTTATCAAGCAAACATTCCTTTTGAGTTTCAGAAGTAGTTATCCTTCACCTTGCCTAGTCTTGCTGTATACCTTTCAGGTGAGCTGATATGCCTAACCTGTTGTACAAGAAAGCTTGTTACTGAACTCATTCAAAAATTCATTTAAGCACTGCATCAAAAAATTGTCATTCTTTCCTGGAGAGGTTTCTCACCTGACTCCTGACTGCAGTGACTCTACTTCGGCAGCATTGTGCTGCATTTGTTTAATCTTTTAAAACCAACTTACTCTGCTTTTAGAGTTGTGATAGCTATTAATGCTACTAAATATGAATCTTGGATAGAGTACCAATATTTCAATTGCTCTCTGTTCTCCATTTTAAAGTTTTTCTAACCAATAAGTTGTGCTAGTATAATCTGAATTGTCTTTTATGTAAATACCRTAGAGATATTTGTTTTAAGAGAAGCATATTTCAGTTTTATTTAAACTGCTTCTTAAATTGTTTTAAACTAAACCAGATAAACTACTCAAGTCAGAGGATAAGTGCCTGCACATTCTTTTGCACTAATTTAATGATATCTTTTTTAAATTCAACCTTAATTTTTGAAATGCAGTTTTCTTGAATGAAGAAATTTGTGCATGTTCTAAGCTCTGGTGCTTTCATGCCAAGGTCATCATTAAATCATCAGGAAGTTTGCTTTCTTTTTTTCTGCTAGTTGCCTTGTATTTTCCTTTATTCTATGCCCTTATTACACTGCCTGTCTGTGTAACCAGCATTAGTACCAGCTCAAGGGATGGTCTTGAACAAGAAGCCATGGTAAAGTGATAATGCTCAGCAGTCAAGGCATCAATGCAGATACATGTCAGGTAAGAGTAGTCTTAGAGAGAAATACATGGGAAGTGCAGAAGTCAACACAAACAAGAATTCTTCTTGATGAACTAAGTATAAATCTAAGCACTGAAGTGGCCTGTGATGAATTGCCCTCTTTTTTCTGTGTGTTCTGATCTATGTATACATTGCGGCATGTCAATGGAGCTGCTCTGGGATTTGTGCTGTACCTATTCTGTGGATTCATTATTTAAGCCTATCAAGCCAATACCTAAAGTGTGTGCCAAGCTAACAAGCAAAGATATCTCAAGGATCTCTGTTTGGCTTGATAAGTGGTTAGAAATACAATTTAAGAGGTAGTTTTCTTATCCTTTCTTTCTTGTTGATTTTGAAAAGAGAATATTTAAAAGAAGTAGTGTGGATGAGATTTTGTCATGGTAGTATATGGTAAGGCATGCTGTCCTGTAAGCAGCCCAGCCTGATGAACTCACCTGGTGACATTCACGTGGTGACACACACGTATATGTTCACATTCATATCCATACAATATACAGACACTTTAAAAATATTATTTGTATACCATACAGTTACTCCCATGGCACGTGAAGGTAAGCATGCCTGGCTGTTGGATAACATAAATGAGTTTCTCAAGCTCTAGAAGTCTTTCATAAAGGTCATTAACTAAAAGTCTTTTTAGTTTATGTTAAAAGTAATATTGTATGACTCAGCCCTACAGCAGTATTCAGATTTTCTCTCTCAATCTGACAATGGGTTGATGTTTTTTATTTTTTAAGCAGTGAACATCATTCTGCTTTCAGTAGCCCTTTTTCTGCAAATTCATATTTTATGTGGTATGGCTGTCAGATCATATTAGCATTTTCTGCAGAGAAATAAATGATGTTTTCAAATCATGGAAATGCTTTATATGAAAGGAGCAACACAGAATGTGCGGCACTTGTGCACATTGGACTCTTATTTTATACCTGGAACAGAAGGGCAACTATGATTTTATGGGTGTGAATGCATGAGTACCTGTTGTCACACACGTAATTTGGTTCCCCTGTAGGCAGTACCATCATATAAACCATGTTTAATTGTACTGAATGCATTAATCTGCTAGATATCTGAAATCACAGATAAATATTCTAATTTCATTATCCTCCCAAAGTAAATTAGAGCATAAAATCTTTATTAGACACTTAATAGCCAGAAGCAAGCACGGAAAAAAGCAGTAAGACACTGTTTTAGCTTGGAGAAATGTCTCAGAAAGAACATTCTCCATCGAAGACTGGTTTTCATATGGCCTCTGACTGAGAAGCTATCATTCTATCTTTACAGGGCCCTGATGGCTGCCACAGGATAGTGTTGGTTGTATGCTTTTCTGCGTAGCAGGAGATGGGATCATCTCAATAGAAGGGGCTATATGCCACCACAGCTGTGCATCTCTGGCTTATTTGCTTCTTTAGGTTCTCCTCCCCCATGAATAGCCAACAGCTGCCAACAAAGCACTGCCTACAATTCTAGCCTTCCTAGGCAGCAGCAGCAGCAGCCTGAAATTGGTTTTTCTGATGTTCCCTGTCACTGGCAGTGCTCTAAACAGGGCACGGGTGGTGTTGATGAAATTCTGGGTCACAGTGGAGACATCAGAGATATCTGTGGACTGACTTGTTTAAGGACACACTGGGTCATTTCATTCATATTTAGGGAGGTATTTACACAGAATTTCAGATTAGATGTTCACAGTCATATTATCAAGAAAGCTGCACTCTGATCTGAACGCCTTAATGAAATGCATAGATTATCCTAAGTTTTGGGGCGTTAGCAGCCCTGAGAACACTGCCAAAGAAAGACATGAGCATTGACAAAGATCAGCTGCATCAGTTCAGTAGGGATGAGAAACCAAAAAGATGACTAAGGAGTTTCTGAAACTGCAGATCTTGAGCTGTTTTAAAAAACAGTAAATACAATTTCCTAGCTGATAGTGTGGACTCTATAGAAATTATTTGCAATATATTTTTTTTACTCTTACCTTCCACTAAGGGAAAGGGTTTTTTATTCCCCAGTGGTGAGAAGAGTTATCAAACAACCTGGAAAACAAAGTGAGGATAGCACTGATTAAAGAATTGTTTCTTTGAAAAAGAGTGACAGATTACATCGCACATGGAGGCAACTGCAAAATCTTGTGATGATTGGTACCAGACTTGGTATGTTCCATCACACATTGAGAAGAACCCTGTAATAGGCCTTACATATCCTTTACATTAGAATTAAGTTGGAAGTAAGTACTACTGCGCGGCAGCGCTATAAGCCAGCTGAGTTCATTGTGATTACTTTTTAAACACGAAGGATTTGCAATAATAATAATTATACCATTGAGCTGCTCTATAACAATAAATAAAAAAAATAATTTTCACCAGGTCTTTATTTTGATAGTGTTTTTCAGTAATACAATGACTTATAAAACCCATTTTTTAAGGTAGCTAATTCAATCTAAGGTGTATACTTTACACTTTTTGCTCATATAAGCTTTACAGTAACTAACATCAGTGTGCAAGTTCAAAATTACCCAATTTTTTGAAGGAAAATGGTGAAATACTGTGATATTTCAAGTTTACAAAGAGCAGCTCCATATACCATAAAAATGGTTGTTGGTTCTCCACTGCAACATAGAAAATACTGTCATGCCAACGTAGTTGCACAGCATCTTAATATTTTGGGCTGGGACGGGTTCTACAAACTCGAGTGGCTTTTAAGGAAGCTCTGACACAGTATCTTAAATGTATCTTCAGGATAATGTCAGTATTGTAATGGGTATAGTTTTAAATCTACCATGCTATTAAATAAGAAGGGCAAATCCAGCCTTGGCACGTCTCCCTTGGCAATGTGGGTGATAAACCAGGGAGTAATTTCCGTTATTGTATTTAACAGCATGTTTCAGATTTATAAGCCATTAAAATATGACTCCATTAATTAGAAGGTAATTGTGGTATGTCTTTCTAGTGCTGAGGAATTAGCTCAATTTGAATTCAGCGTGGTTAACAAAGGCAGTTAGCTACTGCTTTAAATATGAATTAAATGTATAAAACATTATGACTTCATTGAGAACAGGACTGGCCCAATGGCATATGCTCAAAAAATGGACTGTTGACTTCACTGAGTTCAATGGGAACTTTGAACTGAATGAAAACATGATTAAGCCCCTAATGGTTCTTTCTGCAAGTGATTCGCACTTGAAATTCACTTGTAAATTTTGTATCTCTTTAAAGATCATAAAAGAGAAGGTTAGACTACATGCAAATTCTCTTCTTTCTGTGTGATACCAACACCTGGCTTTAGAGTAACTTCGCAAAGCAGAGATGGAAAGAGACTGAAGAATAATGACTAAGCACTTGTCAGTATTTGCTATCACCAGTAACTGTTATTAGAAAATCCAGTTTTGCATATTAGATATTAGACAAAAGCCAACAATGGAACTGGAGCTGTTTGAGGAGTTCTTGTTTTCACAGCTGGCAGTTATCATCCCTTCAGCTGGCAACCAATATGTTCTCCATCCTAATTCACTGCCGTGCAAAGTAGAATCAGTTGGCTTAATTCACGGACAGCATACTTAGCTGTTATAAGCTGATGGTCTCATGAAGGCCTTCTGGAGTTTCACCACTGAATTTGGGAGTATTTGAAGAATTACAGGGAAAGCAAGCATCTGTTTTACAGTGCTTAGTTCAGGCTGTCCCTCAGTTTGGGTAACACTTAAGTCCTGCTAGGGTCTCCGACACTGAACGGTGTTCAACAGACTCTAGCAAAAAGACTTGTCTTTCTGGAGAAATAAAAAAACCCAAAACTAAGCTTTAAGGTAAATGAAGCATCTTTTTAATGAGCTTTTAAGGTAATGTGTGTTGGTACATTGTAAAGGGATTTGTGATCTCTCTTAGCAGATCCTTCTTTAGTTGATTGTAAGGAGTGTATAGCCAGAATTGTATGTTGCAATGTACAGAACTGGAAAAAGGAACAGAAGGGTTAAAGCTGATGGTAAGAAAAGGCAGAAGGGATGTTATGCCCCCCCCCGGGGCACTGGTGGGGGAGGGGAGAGGAAGTGAGATCGTCTGTGGCTGGAGCTTGCCTTTTCTGTTGTTCCTTGCAAGTCTGTGGCTCAGTGAAGATACCGCTCTCTTTTTCTCTCTCTGCCATATCTCCAAGATCTGCAAAGCGAAAAAATATGTTGTTTGCTTTGTGTGTTTTGTGCTTCACAGCCTGTGACCTGTGTGCCCCCAGTCCCAGCCCCAGCAAGACGTGCTGGCCACTGTAGGGCTCTGGTGGCCGGTGTCCCACCGTGCCACCGCTTGCCCTGCGCTTGGGACCTCAGGAAGGGCAAGGAGTCTCCCCCCCCCGTTAAGGCTTTGGGGCATGGATCTCACAGCTGGCCATGAAGGATTTCCTGTGCACTCCAGGGGATTAAACATTTGACCTCGGGCTTTCCTGCCTGGCCGGACTTCCCGCTTGCAGTGTGACAGAGCTGAGGGGCGGTGGGGCCAGGGGTGGCTGCTGAGCAGTGAGCAGCCAGCACCAGCACCTGCTGGGGCTTTTCCCCTGTAAGGTCCCTTGTAGCCCTTTCCTGTCAGCCCTGGCAATGACATCCCTTAGCGCCTCTGTCTTTCCCTTGCCCCCTTAGAGAGCCCCTGACCAGTCCAGCTGCTTGCCCTTGCCCACCTATTGCCTGCCACATCTCACAAGCTAGCCATCCCTTCAGTCATCCCCTCCATGGCCCATCCCCTAGCCAGTCTTGCTCCTGATCCCCGTCCCTCTCCCAAACCTCTGCCCCTGCTTCACCTTTCCAGCCCTGTCTTAAAGATGCTGTCTTAAAGATTGCTGCATGCCATGTGCATTTTTGGCTGCTAGTGAAGAAGGTCTAGCTAGTGCAGGAAGGTCTTCAAAGAGGCTAGGCAGATGCTGCAGGAACTGGAAATCTTGCTTTCAAGTTGATGACTTGCACCTGTCTGTGTTATCTTACTATCACTAAATGGAAGAATATCTAGAGCTATCACTCCTTTTTCTTCAGTCCCTTTAGAGCATAATCAGTAGCAGAACCCTTCAGACTGACACAGCAGGTAATTCAAAATGCTCTGATTATGTAGGTGGACATTCCTTATCAGTGCTTTCATTTAATCAAGGATGAGTGCTTGGAGAAAAAGATTCTTTCCCTCTCTTTCACTCTGCCTAGTCAGATCTCTTTGAGAAATGGCAAAAAAAAGCAAATCTACTGGGGTAGATGCTTTTAGTAGAGATTCCATCATCTGATGAAGTTGTGTAAAAACACAGTATATTTATTTAGCTTTAAATGTAAGACTTGTGATATTGTCCATGAATTATTGTGAAGTGTATAAGGCTAATATGAGATGTTATCACTCCTACTAAGGCCCCAAAATACAGTTGCACAAAATAATTCAACTGAAATAAAACAATCAGGAAGGTTTAAAATTACGCTAAGAAACTACAAAAAAATCTTGCTAATATACCCGCTGACAATGAAGTCTGAACGGTTGTTAAATATAATCTGGCTCTAAAAGAATTAATATATATCAATCTTTCTACAACATGCATTGAATTTGATTTCCTCTATTCTTATTCCATGTAGGGCTGTCAAACTGAGTGCGTGGCTGGAGGATGCGCAGGGGAAACCACAAAACATGTGACTGAATCTTTCAAGGTAAGTTGTTTGCTAAAATGTGAGTGTCTGGAGCATTTCATTCAATGGTGCCAGACATCATCCGTAATGTGGTAGTGATTGTTGTGCAAGAATTTATAGCTGCTCACATGCTTGAACATCATAATTTCGTAAGCAGGAATTTCAAGAGTTTCAAGAGGAACTTAAATTAATTATTGTTTCAGGTATTAGCTAAAAGTCATTAAGCAAAAATTAGCGTGGTATATCTGAATGTTTCTTAACTCTTATCTGCTTTAAAAACAGTATAACTCTAGATTGATTACCCCACTAAGTTCTCCAGACAAAGACTATGTAACACTCCATATTTATACTTTATTATTTGTTAAACTTTGGCATGGTGTTCAAAAATAGATTTTTCCATCTAGTTTCAAAGTTGCAGAGTTAAGAATCTCAGAAGGACTCCAAAGCCCACCACAGCTCTGGCACATTCTCAGCGCTCAACAAGCAAACAGAGCTATGGTAATAATGAGTGCTGAGGAGGGGCCAGGAACTGACATGAAACTGAGCCCATCTTTTTTTTCTTTAATCTTATGCTTAGAACTGAGTTCGGTTAAGATGTCACTCTTCCTCCCCCCACAAATGTAGCACTAGTAACTAAGAGATTTGTTTTAACAGTGTGTGGATACAGTTGTTAACTTTTAATTTTCTTTTGGAAACTCAGAGCACATCAACACATGCTGCTTTTGACTTCTACCTTCTATCCTCACTCCCATTCTCTGCCTCTTTTTTATTTCTCTTGCCTTTGTTACACATCTGTAATTCTCTTTCTCCCCCTCTCTTTCCCTGCTTTACATATAATCTTTAAAAAGCCTAATCTATCTTTTGCAGATGTTTAAAAATATTACCCAAAAAAGTTGACCTCACTAGTGCTTTTTCAGCAGTTCCTTTCCTGTTATTGCTGACTATTGTCAGCAGTACATGAGATGAAATTGTAGTGATGCACTTTGTAACCATCATGTTCTTCCTGATTCTTTGGGCAGTGTCCGGTCCAGCGCAGTCTTCTGAATTATGCCTAAGTAGTTATTTCCCTTTTAGCTGCTCAGACTTTAACCAGATATAGAAAATAAATGCTGCAGAAAATGTGTTGGTCTCCTTGATAAGATTTATTCTAATGCTGGTCTCACTGTAAACAGCAAAGAATTCTTGTGAGAGTCCAAGACTGCAGGATTTGGTCATGTAGCAACATGCCATTTAATATCTTTTTCACCATTCTCAACCCTTCCGAGTCCTTCTCTTCTTTGTTTCTTTGCATTGAGTATCTCTGACAATTCTGTCTGAGAAGGATGATTTAGGATGACTTTTCAGCCAGAAGGTCTGCTTTGTAAAATGTTGACGTAAGCATGTAGCCAGTTATGAAACTCCAGGATCTGATATGTATGGAGTGCAGAACTGTTTTGTAAATCTACTTTGAATAAATAGACAAGATAGATCTCAACAGATTCTTTCAGTATAGTTTGCTAGTGTAAGTATTTGAAAACAAAAACAATTTCTTTAGAGAAAGGAGACCCTCTCACTTGTGTAACTGTCCTGTACTGTTTCCTCCTGCTCGTCGGCACAGTCCAGATGGAGGCTAGACAGACAGAGTGGCGATGTACTCTGATAGTGTTTGGGTCATAGGTGAACAGGCCATAAATTAGAGCAGCCTTAAGACAGCTTTAAATTATACTGGCTGTCAAGCAGGTCCCTTATCAAAGCTCCAAATATTGGGTGACTTGAGCCAGTTTTGTTTCCTTCTATTCTTGTATGTCAGCCAGAATGGCAAATCATGAGTGGAGACTCTGTGTGAGGGGAAAATATATTAGCAGGTGGGACAGATGGTCATAAAGGGAATAATGTTAGAAAAAACAGCTGGATCAGGCTGAAGTCTAATTTCTAAGTCCTTTCCTGTAGTATAGGTCTGTTTCTGGAGATTAAATGCAGTCACCACAAAGGGGTTTCTGGTCACTAGAAAATATTGTACTGTGGGGTGTGGGTGTGGGTGGGGGGGTGAAAATTATGATGGGCGATATGTATTGTTTGCCACATCATGCAGTATAATAATAATTTGCAGTTTCTGTACCTTCATTTTCAAATCAAAAAAAAAAAGTATAAATAAAGGAAAGATGACACCAGGCAATGACAAATAAAATAAAACTGGATTCATTCGAGGGCGCTTCACAATTGCTTCTATGGAAATAAGTTACGGCTACAACTTCAGAAGCTATTGGTAATGATATTTCAAAGAAGGCTGCTATTTATGTGCAAGTAACCTAAGTAATCCAGGACTGTGGGAATGGAAATACAGAAAACGGGGTATGGTTTATTTTTATACTTACATAAAACATACTGTTTAAAGTGGATGATGCCAACATTTGAATACCAGATTTCCCCTCTGAAGACATTTCTTTTTAGAATGCAGTGTTGTGCTTTTTAGGTGGATTGTATGAATTTCACTGCAATTTCTATCTAACAGGGGGCTTGAAGAGTTTTTCCCCTATACACTGGGAAAGAAGGAATGTTACATATAGGTACTAGGGAGTAGTGAGTGCCTCTGCTAGCTGTTGACTGTTTTTAATTCTCATGGACTTCTCTCAAGTCAATAGGTCAGAATCAGAACTTTGTTCTTATTAGTTGCTACTGAAATACTTTTAAGTTTGACCCACATCTCCAGTTAAAAAGCTAACCCTGGCTGCTCTGTGATTTACAACAAACCTAATGTGTTGCACTTAGAGTTAACACATCACCAGTAATCTTGGAACAGATGAGGAATATTAGAAGGAACAATGATTATGCTTAGGTTTCCTGTATTGTAGAAAATGTCGGATCTCCAGGATTTATCTACCCAGCTCCTTCCACCAGAGTGAAATCTTTTTTTATCCCTAACTATTGTTTATGTGTATATATTTTTTTTAAAGAACTGGCTGTGGCTTGTGACCATAACCTAAGAAGTTATATTTTTTGTGTATTGTGGCATCAGATTTCTAGGAAAGGCATATAAAACCAATAATTGAAACTGCAGCCATCCTCTGTGTGACTGAATGTATTTCAGAATGTTGAATCAGAACATGCACATACTGGGTTTTGCTGTTGTATATGCCTTTTCACATACAGTAGTTTCATGAAATAACATATGACTAAGGCACTTAATCTGTGTGATTTGATAATTTGATAAACTGTTTAATGTATCCATCCTTCTCGTTCTACTGTCACAAGACAGAATGATTGTTGTTTGGGTAACTTAATGGTGTATTTCTGTATTTTATCATAATTTGGTTTCTTTTAATGTGTACGTTAGCTCTGACTTTGAGTTCATAACGCTTGGTCTTAAGAAACTAAAGGCATCTATGAAAGCCTTTTTTATCCGCATGTTATCAATCTATATGCAGAAACACGATTTTAATCTCTGTAACTTTTTGTCATGGAATGCATTTTCTCTTCAATGAGAGTCTAATACATGAAGATACTTAAAGAAGATATTATCTATTTCTATTCTGTTTCTCTATATTTTGATGATTTGAAGCTATATAGAATTAGATAGTCATCTTAATTGTGCAAAGCGCAGTTATTTTGTTTTAATTTTTAAGGGCACATTCACCACTACAAATGCCAAAATTGTGCAGACCTTCTACGGAATACTGGTTAGCGTGCTATGCTAAAACAGAGTAAAATAGCTATAGTTTACAAGTTAATCTGGATTGACTTGCTAATAAGAAGAGTTGTGGTAGTGGAATGAAAAACGTGTAAGTGGAGTTCCTACACCTGAATGGCTCCTCATGTTACCTTAAATAACTGTGATTATTTCTGCACGGTCTTCTGCAGACAGACCCAACCTTGCTGGGCTCCAAGCCAGTGGGATGTGAGCCCATGGCAGACTGGAAGCTATACAGGCAGGTTAGTGCAGTGCTGCGCTCAAACTAATGATCCCTGTTGAGATCTTGGACTTGCTAGACTGAATACAATACTACGCTAATGTTTGCCTGGCTTCCAGTTTGAAACTGGTTCATGTCTAGCTGTGTGAGACAGTGGATATAGTGAGATTTCTGTGATGCTGTATGCCTCAGTATTTGTTTCTTGCATTGCCATAATGTCTTAGAGCATTATGAAAACTGAGTTGTAAACTGTCTGCCATTCTGCTAGGGACTGTACAAACTGGAACAAAAATATTATTTCTGCACTGTGGGTATAACCTACAAATAAACAGCCAAAATCTCTTCACAGAGATCTATAGCTGTAATATTTTTCTCCTTCAGGTGAAGTATGAAGAAACCGAAAATGTATTTCCAAGGCAGGTGTTTGTGCTTCAGATTGAGACATTGCCAATAAAAATTTTAAGGATGTTGATTTTGTTCTTACAGGTCCTGTCACGCATATGTTGCTCTTCCCTATAATAGGACCTTTAGCTGAATATTTTAAAACATGTAGTCTTGGCGTCAAATTACTGTGAACTTGTTGGGTTTGTGCAAAACACGGGGTGCTGATTCTGTTTCTCTGCCTTATTTCACTTTCCTGGCAAATAATATAATGTAATATTAACATTATATATAAACAGCATTAAAGATAAAGAATAGGTCTGTATCTTATCTGGAAACGTTAAAATTTATAAATAAGGTGCACAGTGGTGCATGTTAGGATTTTGTGCAGGAGTGATCTATGCAATTAAGAGGTAAGTTAGATCTTACTGCTTTATGCAGATTTTGGGGGTATTATTAGTATACATTAGAAACAGGTGAAAGATTCCTATTTTCTATAGAGAAAAATATCCCTATTTCCAAAACAGTCTTTCAGTGGAAAACCCAATGAATTTTGCATTTTCCATGTTTACATTAATGAAATGGGTTTAGATATTTTCGTATCTCTTCCCCTCTACCTCATTCTCAATTTGTCATTTTGTACTGACATCAGTAATTTATTTACCTTGCAAAGCACACAGGAACTCAGTGAGCCAGTTTCTAGCTATTGATTCTGCTGCGAGTTTTGAGGAGAATGCCCTGGTTTGATGTTAATTTTTTATTTCCATTTTAACATTCTATATTCTATTATATACAGACCACATTTTAAATTTTGATTAATCAGAAAGAACATTTCCTTTATGAGAAAAGTTGTATGGGAAAAAAGTAGCAAAATGTTTTATAGTGATTTCCCAGTCTCTTGATGTTGTGAAATGAGCAATAACTCCCAAAAATGTGTATATAGGAAAGCTACTTTTATAAACTGTCTTGAAGCAGTAGAAGACAATCAGTTAGAGATATATATATATTATATTACCCAATAAGACATCTCCAGAAGTTTTATGTCCTGGAATCACAGCTCATGCAGTCCAGCCTCCCGTTGAATGTGGGACTGTCATCAGCACTAGACCAGGTCAGCCGTGGCTTTGACTATGGGCTGCACTGCACTCCTCTCCTAATGAAAATGTCTTTTCCAAAGTCCGATTTGAACTTTCTAAGCAAAAACTGTGGCACTTTGCCACATCTTAGGTCATCTGGATAAAATTTCCATGGAAGTGCATAGCTTTAGCCACTGTTAGATCAGGATACCAAGCTAGAGGCTGGTTCTGTTGTTATTACAACAGTATTTAGCATTTATCTATCTTACTCCATTTGAGGATCAGCCATTGCTTTCAAAGAGGTCATTCTGGTTTTAGCTTGATTTCACCTGAAGCTATTAATTTAGCTTTTTGTTGATGGCAATTAAATGATTTGCCTACTGTTATCCATTCAATCAAAAAGAGATTGGAAGTAGTAATATTATTAGATCACAGTGCCTTCATATAACTTGATTATGCCTCCTACTAGGGTATGTATATACTGCAGAATTACTTCAGGTGATTTGCAATCAAATATATTCCCTCATCTTCATCTTTCAAGAAGGAAACCAGCTACGACAAACAGGAGATTGAGTGACAAGTGGTTCCTTGGCATTCTGCATCCACACAGGCATTGCACACAGTCATTTGAATGTTACTAATAATAGCAGGAATTCGTCCTGTGGTTGCAGCTCTCTATTAATTGCACTCTTCTACAAAATATGTTTCTAGCATATTACAAGAGTCCTGTGTTTTAAAGGTATATAAACCCAAGAATTTATTAAAGAAGGCTAATACAAGCTGGGCAAGATTGACTTATGCATCTGCTGCTCTCCTTCCAGCTATCAGAAAAGTGTGGTTAGAGTAATGATCAACACCCAGTGTGCTTGCAGTAGAGATTCCTGTTTTGACAAGAGGGAGAAGAAACAAGGCCCAAGATGTGATAATGAATGTTTCAGTGGTTGTTGGCTGTGAGGAGAAGGTGCCTTTCCTGAAGAAGGCCATGCAAGTTGCATGCACAGGTAGAGCACTAATGCAGCTCAGTATTGCCAAGTATGACTCTATTTGGCAGATCATGCTTCCAAATCAAGTCTGTTATCGCAAAGTAGTGGTAGTAGAGAAGCATCACTGATTATTCCTTCAGGACTGTGGTAGCCCAGAAGTGCTGCTGAGCAAGGACATGTTCTTAGAGCTGTGAAAATAATTCACCATGATTCTTCCATGCTAGGCTAAGAGATGATTTCCCAACAGTCTACAAGTGGTTTTTCATGCCCTTGGGAACCTGTCTGTCTTGCGGCATTTGAGATCTGTGGTCACTCTGTTCAGTGTAAACCCAGCAGCAAGAAGTAGTTCTAGCTGTGTTTCTTTTGAGAAAAGTAATGTCCCTCAAATAGTTACAGGGCTTTAGCTGTAGTAGAGAAACTGATTGCCTCATTATCTGAAGTTCTTGGATTTGTAAATAAAACTTATTGTCTTTAACAAACAGCAGGAGCTTTTAGCCAAGATAAAAGGAAGATGCTGGAAGAACAGTTTTGTTGAGTTAATTTATAGCACAAGGAAAGTGATGCTTTATCTTCTTTTTAACTAGGAGCTTAAGATAAGGTTTCTGTAAAAGCACAGAGGTTGTACTAGAATTTTGGAAATTACATTTGGTTCGTATCTTTTTCTGGTTTTATGTTTTCTGAAAGTGAAGAATTGCTTTTAAAATGTAAGGCTTTAGCAGCAGCCGGTGATCCACAAAGGAAACTATCTGACCCCCCAAGCTTATAAAATCCATATTGTCCATGCCCATTTTCAAGATTTCTTAATTTTTCCCAAATGGCACTGTGGTATTGAGTCTTCAGATTTGATATTAAATGGATTCTTTGTTCAACATATAGAAATGAGAACTACAATTAAGGAAGAGAATTTAGTCTTTTTTTCCATATGATTCTCTTAGACTTTCTGCTTGCTTCTGAAATTATCCATATATTCTTATGAACTAATAGCCTAGAGAGCTTGAAATGTTTTATCTTAATCCCACACTTATTACCTGTTTACAGGAAAGTATTGAGTATGCTCGATCAACAAAATATGGCAATTTCTGTGGCAGATAAAGTGGTAAAATTCATGGCAATTTGTAAAGCTTAACTTGTGTCTACCAGTGTGAGAGAGAGGGATGGAATAAGGGAAAAGGCAGGTGTGGTCAGCTGAATGTTTGAAATTATTCCTTAAACATGTGTGTAAGAGACTGTACTATGAAAGTTTTTGTATTTTATATTCCTAAAAAACTTTTTTGAAATTCCCTTGGAAATGATAAATTGAGGGTGCCATCATTCCATAAATCCACCTTCCAGCATGTCTGCAAGCTTATTAAAATCAGGCTAAGAAGATTTAATTATAACTGCACAGGACTCAGACATGTGAGATTATGACTCTATTCTTGGCTGTTCCACATAATGTGTTTGTTACTGGACAGGCTACTTAGGCCAAATATTTCTTACTTGTTTGTTGGAAATTTAGGTTTTCAATTCATTTCTTCCATCAATATAGTTACTTTTCTTAAAAGCGTAGCTATAAGTAAGTGTTTCATTTTTTGTGTTTCAGTTTCTTTGTGTGAAATAGAAATGATAGTGTTTCCTGAACCCTAAGGCAGTAGTATCTTAAATCTTTGTACATCAATTTTTTTTAAATTTTGTGTTTATAAAGCATTATTTGAAGATCTAAAATACTGTGACTTTGTAAAAATAAAAAAAGGGATATCAGTGAAATGTCACAGATCTTTATATTCTAGTTTTGTGTCACAGGCCAATGTGAGCCCTCAGTTTGTGTTAGACTCAAACCTTCTAGGCAAACTCTTGCTAAAAATGGACTGTTGTGTTTGTGCTACAGTACGGAAATACAGTGGTTGTGAGGCAAAGAACAGCACAGCATTAGAAATTGTGTTAACCAAGCTGTCAGATCTTTTGAAAAGAAGCAGCAGGTATTAATAATGAATAATATGAGTAGTGTAATTAATTAATGTGTCCCATTAGTGAAGAGGGGCCATAGTCTTGTATTTATGGAAATACTTGAATATGAGTCTATGAGAAGATTTTCTGTACGAGGAATTGAGCTATTGCACGATTGTGGTTTGTGTTCTCTCTTATCGTTCTATACAGAATTGCTTCTTTCTAATCAAAAGCCTGGGTATATCTAAGTTGCAGTCAGGAAGTGGAATTGCATGGCCAAAGCAGATTTTTATATAGCTAGCTTGGCCAGCAGTAGCGGTAAGTTTCAGCAGCAGTGCATGACTGCATTAAAGCCTGCTCGTACTTGCTCTCCATTCACACTTTCTAATTGTGGTAGAACGCTATTGCCCCGTTCAGTTAAGTGACATAGCTGTTAATAGTTAGCATGATCGAAATGTAATAATCAAGGGATCTGTGCAGCTTCTGGCCCTATCTTTAATAGTTTTATCAACATCTTGATGGTTTATACTTTAAGGAACTAGCCATACTTGAAATGGTTTATGTAATTCTTTGATAAGTAAGATACTAGATTAGTGTGTAATAGATCTAAAAATCCTGTTAGCTGGAGAAGAGGAGACTGGCTCTGTTAAAATCAGATAAATGATTCCTTAAGATTTTCTTAATATCAGGTAGAGGCTTTCCTAAAAACCCATAGGAATCCCATTCCCTCATCTTTCTTAACTTTAAAAAAAATCCTTTGAAACTTTTATCAGTGAAGAAAGAGAATAATGATAAAGGGACAAACCAAAAGGATTATTAGTTCATTTAAGTTTCCTGCAGCAGTAAAAGTTGGTGAGGCTGTAAAGATTTTGGTAGTTTTGCCACCTTTATAATCCAAATTCCCTCAAAGTTGGAGGAAGGGGTCTCTACTAACTTAAGTGAGCTTTGGGTTGAATCAATGTGAGTTGGTGCAGGACATCATTTGAGTACATGCAGAACTTTTAGAATTCAGTTAGTGCCATTGAAATCAATGACATTATTCATTATCCATGTGCTTGAGCATTTTGTAGGGTAAGACCAGTTTATTCAATGCTTACTCTACTGACTGGCCAGACTAGCTTTCTAACATCTTGATTTTCCCTTCTGGTGCATTTTGTCAGCTTCAGATTGCATTTTGAGCTGTGCTGCTGCTCTAGGTGCCGTGTTCAGCCTCTAAGGGAAGAAATTTACATCAGTTCCAGACACTTTCCTGCTGTCTTGCTAGACATCAGGTTCACTTCCCTGCCTACCTCTCCAAATCAGACATTACCTGATCAGAGTGGAGCAGCCATCAGGTTGGGGAAAGGTTAAAGAAGCCAGAGGAAATGCTTTTCCCCCTTCCTTTTCTTCCCATTGCTTGGGGGGGGTGGGGGGACGGTGGTGGTAGAAGCTCATTCTTTGATTTGACAAGTATTTTATTTGATATGTTTGATAAATACCTGTTATGAATGATTTAGGTAAATGTGTTGCAGAGGACGGGCTAGTCCTTCCAGGTCTGTCTTCTGTGCTTTCATGATTGATTCACAACTGATCCAGAGCCCTGACTCCCTTTTGCTTTGTCATCTGTTCTGTGTTTTATTACCCAACATGCGGTCAACCTGATGCAGTTTCCAGGCACCACTCCAAATACCTGTGCTAACAAATACTACCAGATCAACTCTTGGGGAAGCTTTATGTTGAAAAATTTCTGGGTATTCTCCCTTGGGTAGCAGAAGACGTTTTGTTATGTTTTGTTTCTCAATTTTTACAGTAGGAAGATTAGAATTTTCTCCCTGCTCAGATCTTATTATATCTTGGCATACTTTCCATTCTCAAGCCTCAGGCTGCGATGTAAATTTAAAATAGTAATGACTGTAAAGGGTTTATAGGCTAGCTTAAATTAACATTACTTTTTCTACTTACAAGCTAGTAATAAATTCATAAGATTTGTCTCAGCACCTCTTATACTTCTGTTTTGAATAGATACAATTCTTATTGCTCTTACTATTTCTACTGTAGACATTCTTATTATTGTCATCAGAGCCATTTTGGGCTTAGTCCTATACAGAAAGTGGTGGCCTCTTGCAGTCTGTTCCAAAGAAAGTAAGGATGGGAAAAGAAACAAGTGCCCAGAGGAATGGTTTGCCCACAGTCACGAGTAGGACAAAAATCTCCTCACTCAAGTGGATCGTGCATCCGTGGTGTCAACTAGTGATTAGAGGATAGAGCTGTTAGTTAGCAAACTAGACAAAAATAAACCCTGTTAGAAAAGGCTGAATTTGGTTGCATCCAGTTGAGCGGTATTCAGCATTTCTATTTCTAAGGCAGGATTTAGGAATAGGCAGAGCAGGTAACTGCCTTTTTTGCCCTGGTGGAGGAGAAAAGGACCAGTTGCCCTAAAACCACACACAGCCCCTGTAACCTTTTTCCACCTTGTAGTTGCACAACCCAGCCTGCTGCTTTCTGCTCTGATGCCAGTGATGGAGGATTTGGCACGTCATCCCTGACACGTCTCTGAGTCTGGCAGTAGTTTGGCACAAGCCACGTTGGTTTGTGCAGTAGTAGCTGTTGTTAAACATGATGCACTACATCAGCCTACAGAAAGCAGGACCACGTGGTGAAGGCTCTTCCTGGATCAGGTTGCAGATCCCTGTGGGATGTTTGTAGTAGCTGTTTTACAGGAGCAATTATGTGCAGCAGATAGTAGCCTGAACCCTGCCATAGGTGGCTGCTGGCCTGCAATGTGTAATGGATGACCTTCCCCAGCCACCTGGGAGCACTGCTTAGGTCAGCAAGAAAACAGGGGCCATCCCTTGCCACCTGCAAGGGGCTGGAAAGAGAAGGGGCTGGACAAGTGGCAGGAGAAAGGTGCTATTTTGCCCATTGTTGCTGCTGTACTGCTGCCCACAAAGTGAGAGCTGCAAGGCCAAATAAACTTGCCCCAGAGATTTCAGCTTCCAAAGGTGAATTAGCAAGCCTTCCTCTCCAGGTTTCTCAGGCCTAGTCCCATACTACTTGCTTCTCCTTGGCAGAGCAAACCCCTTCTCCTCCGCTTGTCATACAGTAAGAGCCTCAGGTTCAGGAGGTCAGGTGGAGGGTGTTGTGGGAAGAAAGTAGCTGCTCCTGCGCAAGGAACAGCCATCCCTAAGGTAAGGGTGGGTGTGTTGGGGAGGGCCCAAAGGCAATGATGAGGGTGCCACAGCCCCTCATCAGAAGGACCAAAGGGCAGGAAAAAATGTCGTCATCATCACTGGAACCCTCCTCAAAACCACTCTGTTTAGTCCCAGCCTTGTTCACTCCAGTTCCCGCTGGCTTCACCTTGCCGCCTTTCCCCACTACAGTAGTTCATCACCCTCTTTGTAATCTGTCTCCTCCTCAAAACTTACTCTGCTGCAGCAATCATATTTTGCTGCTCACAAGCACAAGGGCAAAACAGGTTATTCAGTTTTGCCTATGCTTCCATGTCTGTTATTGCATCAGAAGGCCCTGATCTTTCCTAGGATATGCTGAAAAACTCAGCATAAATAATAAAAAAGAATAATTGCAATTGCCTGCTTTGTGATTTTGAATGAATCACCTTGGCCAGAAGTCAGGGAGGTTAATTATTTCATCATAATAGATCACAGATCTCGTTCGATTTATGTTAATGTTTTAGGGATCTCTGCTGAAACTTGCTGTTATGGTTGTGTAATTTGTAAGTTGTTTTTGCAGCTGAGGCTGCCAGTTCTGTTTATACTCAACAATGTGATAGAAATGCTTGGCCCAGTACTGTGTTTGGAAAAGTTGGGGTATGTCAAATGAATTACACCTGTTACAGCTGCTCAACCTACTGCTTATGGCCTAGTAGTTTCAGTGCAATGAAAATAACCTAGTAGGCAAGGAGCAGCTGGGAAGGCATTGGCAAAAATTGAGGGAAAGAGTAGGACAAGATATTCATTCACCCCAAACAGCTTTCTTGAGTAAACATCAAATGAGAAAAGTAGGAGGGTAGCAATGAGAGTAACAGCTCTGGACTGAGACTACTGCCAGCTCCAAATTTGCTTAGGCATATTGCAAGGGGAGGGTAGAATAAGCCCTATCTGACATCCTGGCTGCAGGCACCAAGATGTCTTGCTGCAGCTTTGGTTAGAAATGATACTTATCGGCACGTTACTTTTAATTTGACTTGGTTTATAATTTACAAGATCTGTTTTGATCAAATGGTGAATTTTAGTTTCAGGAAGTTACATTGTGTCCTCTTTGCTTGGGATCAGTAAATCTTCAGTCTGGAAGAAGTTGTGTTGGAATCAGTAAGCACCTTTCAGATAGGGGCTATTGGAAAAAGTGTGTGTGGTTGAGATAGTGGCTGCTTGCAGGTGTAGTGTTATAAAATGCCCTGACAATCACCATTATCCAGCTGGCTTCCCCACCACTCCCTCAGGCAGGGCAATCTGTTTCTTCCTATTTCTTATAAGAGTTCCCGGAGCTGGGACCTACACACATACATCTTGTATGTACTGTACTGCTGTGAAACTGGAAAGTTTGCCAGACTGGGGATAAGTCTTGGTCATTCTACTTTGGGCAACAGGAGCCAAATAGCTGCATTTGGTTATTACGTAGGCTGTGTGCCATGTCTGTTTCTTCACCTCCCTTTTGTCCCTTCATTTCCCAGTTTTGTTTCCAGATTAATGGCTTTATTAGGCAGCAGTGTCAGAAAATGCTTGAGAGTGCGTTCATAAACAAAGGAGGCCATACACAAACCTAGCTGAAAATTGCCCTTTGTACTGTCATTATGAACAGCGGGGATGTGGATGGGGRTTAATGCTAATCCATAATGCATCCTTAATGCTGCCTGCAGGGTTGGAGCAATGTTGACAAAGCAAAGAAATAAATTGCCGTTTATAAAGGTCATAGGTGATACCATGGTATTACTGTGATAATTTTTCAATATGAGTGATGCTTAAAGTAATAGGCACTGATACTTAATCAGTATTTCTGGTATTAGTCACCTGGCCTTGCTCCACACTCTTTTTGCATGTCCTGCTGTGTCTCTGTTTTCCCTCCCACCAGTGTGGTTGAGCAGCACGAGATGCTGGGGCAGAATTTCTGGGCATGTTAAGCCAAGGGCAGGGGGCTGGGGGGTGGAGGAGGGTGTCTCTCATCCAAGTAAGGGGTTGTGTAGGGGGCCTTATCACTCAGAGATGTATAAGAGGTTGAGGGTGCTGGCAGTACTTTGTGCTGCAGACCACATCGTGAGAGGGAGTACCCTAAGGATGGGTTTTCCAAGACCCCACTAACTCCTGTCAAAAAGATTGAATGTATTACAGTAATTAGTGGTGCCTTAAAAAGTGTTGGGATTCTGAAAGATTGAGCTGATTTCTGTGCTGTTAACTTGTTGCACTTGCTGATTGATAAAGAGAGGGAGAGAAGTACAACGGAATGAATAAAGATCCTTAAGAAAAAAAATAGGCAACAGTAATGGCCAAAACCATGTTTTAAATGCAAGTTTAACAGGATTTGTCAGAATTATAGGGATCAGGAAAACTGCCTTCTTGCCTGTTTAATGACTGTTGCCCTGTCTATGCAGTTTAGCCAATATTTGAGGCCTTTTGCAGGGTGTCCCTGGAGTTATTTGAAGAAAGAGTTACGAGTCAGGTGTTGCATCTGATGTTGGCAAGTCAGGTGTTTTCCAAATGCCTGAACAAAAGCCAATTTTCCTAAATGCTGAAGGAAGTGAGAAATGGCAGGCAGGCTCCTTGTTCAGAGCGTCCAGGAAGCTCTGTGCTCAGGAAACTCTTTGTTTCCTTTCAGGATAACCATCATAGCTACCTCACTAGGATTTCTGCCTTCAGCTGATTCAGCCTGAATCCCAGTCTGGTGATTTCTGTTTATGACTGCAGGAGGTCACCAGGCCTTGGGGCAGATGTCACTGAACTAAGCAGTGTGGGCTGTTGCTTTGGGCCGCATGTACTGCTGTTTGTGACTGCCCATCGCACAGGAGTAGCCCTTTATTGAAGTTACAGGTGAGAGTGGTTGGCCCAGTCCCCTGTCTTTAATGAGCCAGCGTAGGAGTGACTTTCAATCTGGGACACTCTCTGCATTAGCCATTACAGCATAACAGTGTGACTGTTTTTGAGTGAAGTAATTTTATTAAATTCTCTCTCACATGACAGAAACTTTGTCGCTCTGCCCAAGGATCTTTCAAACCCCAGGTTTCCAAGGCTTGAGAAAAATTTTGGTGGCAAAACTGGATCAAGGAATCCCCAAATGCTCCCATGAGGGCACATTTCTTCCCTTGTGGCTGTAGCTCACTGCTCCCTCTACATCTGTTCGTGGAACTGCCAGATAAGCCACGTTAAAATCATTCCCTATCCTTAAAATAAATATTGTTTGTTAACCCAGATGAGCTTAGAGAGTGAACTGTTCTGTTGTTCTAGTGCTTGTAGTTCATATAGTGCTTTCAACTAGCTGTGTTACCATAGCTGAGGAAGTGGCAAACACGGACAGAAATTAGCAGGTTGATGGGAGGCCTGCAGGACAAGACTCTATGATGTTTCTGGTGTCCAAGACAGTTTATTGTAAGATGATTATCTTAATGAAAATGGTCTGAGATGAGACAGAAGCATTAACTTCAGGGAGGGCTGTTAATATCACTGGCAATAAGAATTCTTAGAAGCTCTGATTCAAGCATCTCTGTCCTGAGATAAAGCCCTATATAACTGTGTTCTGCATCCTTGCATAAGTCCCACTGACATCCTACTCTCACCTAAGTGTTTTCCTGAACTATGTCTTACAGTGTGGATAATTGCTGGCACTGTTTTCTGGCTTTTATTTCGATGCATGCTTTTCTGTGTTATCTTTCTTTCAAAGTGCATGATAAGAGGTTGTCAGATAAAATTCATTTTTATTTTCAGTACATCATTAATAGTGCTTTTCCCATTGGAGCATTCACTGCCAGCAGGATAAAGGGTACTCTAAAGAGTTAAGAAGAGTAATTGTTTTTTCATCAGCTTGTGTATTAGTACAACCAGGCTAATGCACTATAGTATCTAGACAAGCCCTATGACTGGAGATTGTTTAAAAGAAGCTTTTAGCTATTCATGTGCTCCAGCTCTCAGTTAATTTCACAGCTAAGCCATTAAGCAAAAAAGCACAGTAAAAAATAGGCCACTGTTCATTAAAGACGTCTTGAAAATTGGGTTGTTTACAGAGTTACAGAGTTTACAGAGGTGGGTAAATTTTCAAAAGCTTGAGACTAATTTTGTGCAAAATGTGTGCTGAGTATGAAAAGTCAAAGTTAGTGATATCTCTTGCAGAGCTTCCTTCTTAAGTGCACATGCAAATTATTTGAACTGAAGAGTCTGAAGTAACTGCATTCTAGTCTATTCTATATGTACCCAAGGTGGAAGAATGAGATTTCTCTCTGTAATAATGGGCAGTGCTTTCTGAATCATGGTAGGAAAGAAAATGCAGCCTAGAATTGAATTGTCTCTTGAATTCTTCCTTCCTTTCCTCACTGACCAGCCCAGCATAAATGCTGAGATGCCATRGAAAGAGAAGGGAGAAAGCAGATCAAGACCCTGCCAATTTTACAGCCCTCTCTAGTTGTTTTGTCCCTGTCTGTGTGTAATGGGGGAGTGACATTCCAGAGATCCTGCTTTCCTTCCTCCCCCTGCTCTTCTTTATCATAATTCACACATAAAAAAAAAGATACTTATCTGCAGCTAGTTAGTTATGGCTTGTATGAGAAAGCCTTTGCATGGCACAGTTAATCATGTAGGGAAACCTTTAGCCTTCCTTGTCCTAATGGGATCTTTCTAGGAAAATACAAATGTGAAGGAACAAGCTAGTGTAACTCAGGTAATCTGCTGACCACTTATTCTGATCTCTCACATTGGTTTTATGCATTAAAAGAAAATCAGTGTAACATATCTACTTAGTTGTGAGGGGATTTGTTTCTTATGCTGGCTGGTGATCAATTTATGTTCTGAGATACAGCAATCAGAAGTTTCTGGAACTTGTACAGATGTGTACAGAACCATTCACATTAATCTAAATGTCGGAGAAATTTTCATCTGCTAATTTGCTGTTTTGTTGCCTTGTACTCCTTCCCCCACTTAACAGTACTTATATGCTAAGTACTTGTGCTCTAAGAAGCACTGAATGTATGTGTGCATACACAGAAGTATAAACACTTTGTCTGCTACTTAGACATAGCCAATTTTAACCAGTCTGTCAGTAAGTATCCCTGCAGATAAAATACTGTACTTGTCTATGTTCACTGATGTAGAATCATTATTAATTCAGTCTGAATTAATTACTTTTATACACTTCATTTTTGGCTTTATGTTCCTTCAGGCTTCAGACTTGATTATCACCCCAGCTACAACTTTTAAGGAAAAACCAGACCCCAGTGGTTTGGTATTTGGAACTGTGTTCACTGATAATATGCTGACAATTGAATGGTCCTTGGCTTCAGGATGGGAGAAACCTTATATTAAGCCGCTTGAGAACCTTTCATTGCATCCAGCCTCCTCTTCTCTGCATTATGCTGTAGAAGTGAGTACTAAACAGACTTGGAAACTATTTTGTTTGATTAGCTCTTAAAACTATAGCATTGTATTATTTAAGGACTGTTACTGTCTTAACTTTGTTAGTATTTAGTTACGTTTTCTTAACTGATGTAATTCTAGAATAACTTCTTTATTTACAATAGGGTTATGTTTATGTTGGTGTAACGCAGAATCAGCTCTGGTCTGTGGGTTCCAGCACACTTTACTTTGTAGCCCAGTGAGGGAGAGCCCATTTTTCATGTGGTGACCAATTCGTTTTAGAAAGCATTCTAGTTCACTGACAGTGATCAGTCCAATTATTGTCACTGATGTAACTTAATGAAGCACTGGATAAGACTGTGTGAGACTCCAAGGATAGTTTTAATTTGGGGACTGAACATGTACTTTGTGAAATTTATTATAATCTGCTTTAAAGGTTTATAGCTTGGATTGCAGGACAGACTAGACAGATTCTTGTTTGCAACTCCAAACAAGTCTGGAGAGCTCCAAACTAGATCTGAGGCATTCAGCACATACAAGTTTAATGGAGCAGAGAATATTCAGCAAGGAACTTTGGAAAGTGAAATGTTAAGTCGGAAACCAGCGTGGTTAACAGTTTCCGTGCTTAGCTGCTTACTGTCTAAAGCTGCCTTTTGTGTCCCCAGAGCAGCTTCAGCTATACTCACATCTGTGTGAGAGCCTCAGCAGGGCGCACTGAACTACGTGGGAGCGTATGGTAGCCATGGAGGCCTGCTTCTCCTCCCACTCTTGTGCAGGTTGGAGTGACTCCACTGAAGTTAGTGGAACTGCTTGTGCTTCTTTTATCTTTTTTTTTTTTTCCTTTTTTTTACCACCTGCTATCCCTCGGCTCCTGCCTGCACCATTTTTGTTGTTGCTGTTTTTTTCTCATCTAGTCACCTAACCTCCAAAGGACCTGTGTAAATGACAACAGGTCACAACACCCCTGTGACTAAGACTGCAGCTCTTGATCTGCCCAAGGAGCAAGAAACCTCGCTGGAGTCCCAAATCTCTATTTCACTCATAGTAGCGTATTGCTTTAGTGCTCAGCCTCTGGCCCACTCTGAGATCATTGCTAATATGAACATGCTCTTATTTTTTCCTTTTTTTTTTTTTATTCTTTTACCCTTACTGCATCACGTTTCCTCTAGCCAAGAGGACAGACAGAGGAGAATCTGGTGCCAATGCTGTGGCTCAATGAATACACAGTGGGTATAATAAAAATGATGAATTTGGCGTTCCCTCCCCTTTCTCCTTGCCCTTCATGATGCGGTGTAATAGCTTGGATCTGCTGAACTACAGATCCAGCTCCTGTGATGTACAAATGTCAGATAATATTGTTTGCACACCGCTGTAGCAACCAACCATCAAGCAACCACAGCAGTTGCTGTTATTCAAGTTGAGCATTTCTGGAACACATCACTGTCTCCCTCTTTAATGAGTGAAAGGTTTACTGAGCTCCTGAAGGTTAAAAGTACTTATTCTTGGAGAAAAATATTTAATGGCTTGAGAAGGCTTTGTGTTTCAGTAATGATATGATTCTTGCTTTTGTCGAACCATTGGTCAAAGCTTAGTAGTAACATTCCTTCCTCTTCCCCCTCATTAAAAGTTCTATAAATGTGTTGGGAGAAGGGGCGGGGGGACAACTTTTCTGTAATAAGAACAAATAGCATTACAGAAATGTGATACTGCTTAGTAACTGGCCCAATACAAATCATATCCAAGTATCATTTGTATCATTAGCTATGCCATCACTTATTAAAGATGCAATTTTTTCTTGTAGCTACAATGTCTATCTTGGGAACAGTTTCTTTTTCAATACTGTGCACAAAGCTTTTAATAAGGCTGGCATTGTCATAGAATTAAAAGCAATTTTAGGGCAAAAAATTCTGAGTTCTAATTCTGGTTCTGCTGTGTAGTTGGTATGTAGCCTAAGGAAAATTGCCTAGATTCCTGCAACCCGGTTACAACTCAGTTAAAATTTGTCATGTGAAAGGACCTAACTCTGTCATGGAACTGTATGAAAGCTTTTTAAACTTTGCATTTCACTAATCCTTATGGGAAAATGTAGAATTTAATGATAATGAAACCTTTAGTATTCTATAAAAATTACTTACAAGTACTGGGTTCCTTTTCCTTAATCAAAAACCTACATATGTTGTCTTCCAATCACATAGAATGTATTTCCAGTTTTGTGTTTTTTTAACAAAAGAATTCTGAGGAGACTGACAGAAGTAATGCAGTTAAATTCATGGAATTTATGCTGAAATTTAATGTGCAAAGAAATACTTCAGAAAATACATTTTAAAAATCTAAACTCTGTGTACAGGCAAAATTAAAATTCTTTAGTACTTAATCTAAATAATATATGTATGTATTTGTATATTAATGTAGGCTTATATAATACATGTATGTTTATCTATAACTATAACTGGAAATTATCAATCTATAACTGAAAATTACTATGGATATTTTGTGCGCCTGTGTTGTTTTTCTGCAATTAAAAGACACTAACATATTCCGCTGGCAGGGCAATGGGGCAATAGGGGTTTCTGGTAAATTGAACAGCAGCACCAGTCATCCAGATTCTGCAGTTTGATCAGATAATTATGACCAATCTAAACCTTCTGTAAAGTATAGATAAAACATTTTCATGAGTTCTTCCTCTACTGTATGGCTGATGCACCTGTCTCACATGCTAGCTAAACCCCCTTCCCCAGCATGGGGACATACGAGAGAATAGATGGCAAAGAATTTGCTTGTACTACAGTATGATCTGCAACAGACTCCCCTTAATTACCTTATTCTATGCTTCCTATCAAAATGCGTTTTGGACAGAGCCCTAAAAATAATTAACATATTTAATTAAATTCTATAGGTCTTTTTTCATAAGGGAGAATACTGTTTCAGCTCAGCCTTAGATATCAGTCAGGATATGAGGGAATAGTTAAGTCAAACACATGCTACAAATTTTAATTGTTGTAACCAAATTATGAGAAGAATGTTATCAGTAAGTCCCTTGACAGAGTAAGATGTATTTGCAGTGTAGACAGGTTGTCTTTGTAATAAAAACATGAAAATACCACCTCACAGGAGTGTACTGCAAGGACTGACTAGTCGGCATTAATGCTTTGAGTACTGTCAGTGCTAGGAGTGAGTGTTAGGAAGGGAAGGTAGGAAAGTGAAGTTCCTTTATTTCCAAAGGGTATATTATATTTTTACACAGGTCATCATGGGATAACCTACCTCAATTACTATTTGTTTTCCCGTTCCCCTCCTCCTCCCCACCCTTTTTGGCTTGGTAGTTGTTTGAAGGAATGAAGGCTTACCGAGGGGTGGATGGCAAAATCCGTCTGTTCCGACCAAGCCTCAACATGGAGAGGATGGCGCGATCGGCAAGACGAGCAACTCTGCCAGTATGTAACCAAGGCATATCTTATTCTCCTTAGGTCACAGAGTATCTTCATTTTCTGAATGTAAATCTCTGAAACTGTACTGTAGTGTAACATTTATCAAATACTGTAACTCTTGAATAGTTCTATTAAATCTTGCTCARTGAAGGAAGCAGTTTGAAATTTTTTCTTTTAAATCACAACAGAGTTTTGCTTTCTCTCAGCATCTACCTACTGCCTTTGATATAGTGGGTCTGTTTCTGAGAGAGGAGCATTGCTCTTTAGGTCTTTGCATGCAGACAGCTGATGAAATTGCTCTGTTGCCGTAGTTGTTGCTTTTCTTTTTTTCACCTCAGTTAAGCCCTTTAGTGTCCAAGTGCCTTCATTTTTCATCTTGCTAAGAACACTGCTTCTAGCACTCATTTATTGCCAATGAATTTCCTTCAACATTTATTAGCTTTATTACTGTAAGAACTTTTCCTTAAAACTGGGAGACTTGGTCAGCCCATTGTAGTCGTTACCCAAAACACTCCTCTGCCAAAGAGGTGGTGCTCAAGCTCTCAGCACAACCTAGGAAGCCAAGGTGTTGGCTACACACGGAGTTCCTTCCATGTGCTTTGGAGGCTAAAACTGTAAATGACTACTTTTTCTTAACTCTGGAAGAATCTTTGTAACAGCAGGAGGGCATTCAGGCTAGTATATAGAAAGGCACAGAGGCAAAAACCATATGACCTTGAATCCCTTAAGAAAGGGACTCAAAGATGATGTTCTAGTCATATGAACCCCTATGGACTGTCACCACTACTCTTCCTGATAGTGTTCCCCTGAAGATATGGATCTATGAAGACCACAGAGTGTTGAAGCTATATTTCTCCCTTTGCTTTTCCTTTCCAGTGTTTTGATGAGAATGAACTGTTAGAGTGCATCCGGAAGCTTGTGGAAGTGGAAAAGGAGTGGGTCCCATACTCAACCGCTGCCAGCCTGTATATCCGTCCTACTTTAATTGGAACTGAGGTTTGAAGCAATTTTTTTCCTCTTAGCTTTTGTGTATTTAAGTATGAGACCATTAATTCATAAAGCTAAATATGCAGCAGCGAGTAAACGATAGCATTACGGTTCAGGGGTGAATTGTTTTTGTGTTTTTAATTCTGAGTTAATCACCTGCAGGTCTACTTCCCAAATTTGTTGACCACACCACCACCTAGTGGACACATTGGTTCAGATCATTGAATGTAAAGTGTTTCATCTAATTTTCTAAGTGATTACAGTAAAACTTATATATATTTTTTTTTTACTAAAAGGATAGTTATTTGTGACATGATAATCTCTTAAAATATTTCTATTTTACATCCTTTAAATCCTTTATTTTAAATCCTTTTTTATTTTAAATACTTTAAAATATTAGTAATTTAGAGAAAAGATGAAGGAAATCTACTATGTAGTTTTCATTATTTCATTTCATACCTCCACCCTGACCTAAGTGAGAGGATTCTAGAAGATTCTACCCAGTAAATTAAGATGGCTCTCCTGAGAGAGACTCTTAGCAGAACTAAAAATCAATTCTTGTCTTAATTTTTTCTCAAACCCGGATGAACCTGACCTTGGCAGAGGTTTCATAGCACCTAGGTATTTGTGTGCATTCTGCAAGTGGCATGTGGGTGCGAGTCAAGCATAAGGTATTTATGAAGTGTAGGGAGTTTATTTTAATTAAAACTTGAAGGGTTTTTTTGCAGTGGTGAGAGAGAAAGCTTTAATGGTAAAGTATGGGACAAGGAAGCTAAAGAATGTGTGGTTCCCAACTAGGAAAGTCACTTTCCTGCAATAGCCATATCAATCAATACCTACCATAATACTCATTTATTTCACATGTGTTCTAAAACTTCATTAATTTAATGTTTGTAAATTAGTTGCAAATTTTCAGGTAAAAGGATTTGCACACGGTAAATGTGAAGTATTAATATTAAAAATTGGATTTTTTTTTCCTGTTGTTGTTTTTCAGAAATTCTTTTCCTGTTGAACTTTGTTTCAAGTTAGCCACCATATCTGGCCTTTCCCCTGTGTCATATATTGTCACCAGATTGCTTGTTGTGCTATTCTTACATGAATCGGCACAAATAAGGGAACCCAAATAGCATGATCTTTTGAAGGGTTGTAGAAGAATCAGGAAAAGTATCAAGATCTTCATTAATTAATGTTTCTCTTCCTAGAAATTCTGCTGACAGAGTAAGATAGACGGAAATGAGGGGGAAAAAAAGCCTTCTCCCCACCTCAGGAAGACTTATTTGAATGTTCCGGTAGTTTCATGATTATACTGTTATTTTTCCCTCCTGCCTCCCAGTTTAGCTTCATGTGCTTTGTGTACAGTATTTTGCTCAGACATTTTGCCCTAAAGATTGAAGTTCAATTTTGTTTTTTTGTTGTTTTTTGGGTTTTATTTTTTAAGTGAGAACCTAACCTTGGATAGCAAGGATGAGCTTATTCTGTTTAGGTGACTAGTTTCTCTATGGGGAGAGAAAGTAGTAACCCATTCAGTTGCATATAAGATCTCAAGAATGAGATATTCTAATGATTCTAATGAATTGACCCTAAACAAGACAGTCTTTTAACAACCAAGCAAGATCCAGTCTTAGGATGCTTTTTTTGGACTGTGTGTTTCTCTTACTCCTAAAAACTGTGAAAGAAAAATATTTGTAGTGCTAGGAGCTTGTAGCTATTTCTCATATGATTTCTTCGCCTTATTTTAGTCTTTCCCTGGGATCATAATGCTTCAAATGACTCAGTGGTTTCTGAGAAAGGTTGCTCCTGATTAAGAGCAATTCAAACTGTTGTTAGTTCCCCTTCATGTCAGCATACTGACAGCTGGGAAACTGCAGCCCCGTAGGCCCTTTTGAACTGATCTTTTCTGGGTGGTAATAATGACAAAGGCCATGCTTTTTCACAGAAAAGCTCATAGATGATGTTAGATGGCACAGAAACCGTCTCTTCTCAAGTAGGAGTGAAACTTCAGTAATCTCCAGAGAGACAGGTTTCATTCAGTTTCACAGAGGTTTTTCAAGTTGGGGGAAAAAGCTAGTGGTTATTAGGCAAAACTAGTCAACACATTAACCAGAAATACCAGTTTAGCAAAATCTTTCAAACTCTGTTTCTCCTGGAAGCTGCATTAGCCCTCAGAGTCTGTCATCTGGCTAGAAAGAAAGAAATCACTAAGTAGACATGTGACCTAAAATACAGTGTGCATGCACTTCTCTCTCTCCCACATGAGAAGGAGGCCTAGTCCTTTGCCTCTCCATTGATCTGTTTTGCTTAAGCAGTGAATGCTCAAATTGACATGCTGCACTGAGTAATTGCTTATACACAGACAAATTGAAGTGTAAATTCTGCTGTTTGTGGCATCCAGCTACCTACATTTGCATGATCCCAGCAGCCATTACACAGGATTCTAGCTATTACCAAATCACATTATAGTAGCTGCCTCCATGCAACCAGTGAATTTGGTTAATTCATCAGTCTAGAGCTGTGCCAAGAAACATATAGATAAACAGAGTCTCTTACCACAGGATCCAGACTTTGACCAGCAGCAAACTTTTCACCTCCACCTTCACGTGTTGATAGTGATGACCTGGAGTAAGAGAAGCCGTCTCTCAAAGAAGAGAGAAAAACAGCAACACATTCAGGGTTATTTCTTATGCTGTTGTATGTGAACCATTTCCAATAGGCAGATCATTTCAGACTGACATATGGCCTTGCACAGAGCCACTACTTGATTCTACCAATGCCAGGTCCAATTGGCATTGGCTAATTCTAACCACTAATAGAGCTGATAGTGGTTCCTCGCCATCGCTACTGCTAGTGGTGGTCCTTGCACAAGAAAAAAAAAGGCTTTGCAGACTCCTGCTGTAATTAATACGTATAGCTACATTTCATATCCAGTGTGTCCTTGAGCTAACTTCCAAATTCTCTAAAGTTTGAAATTATTTGGGAAGGTTAAAATAATACACAGATGAATGTACCAGCTGTAAGTAAGTTGTGATTGTATGTAAAATTAGAGTTGCTTTGTTGCTTGGGAGGGCAAGGGGGTATATAAATATTTCCCCTTCTTTGCAGCACTTTGCATTGTTTGTAAAAGCACTCTTCTACTGCAGTTCCTCTGAAACCAATTTTTCAGAAGCTAATTGTGCAGCATCTGATGTTTGGAGTGCAGTACACCAGTAACTTTTGTTTGTATTCCTTATGTTCAGCCTTCTCTTGGAGTGAAGAAGCCAACTAAAGCCCTACTCTATGTCATACTGAGTCCTGTGGGCCCTTACTTTGCAAGTGGAAGTTTTAATCCGGTATCTTTATGGGCAGATCCAAAATATGTAAGAGCCTGGAAAGGAGGAACAGGAGACTGCAAACTRGGAGGGTAAGAAAACCTGATTCTGCATTTCCTATGGAGCTCACCAATGAGATTCTTTTTTTGTCGTTGTTTTCTTCTTCTTTAGTAAAGTATCTAATCCAGCATGAGATGTAAAGGTATTACATGTAGCAGTTGAGCAAACAGTGTACTATAATAAAGGTTTCAAATTTGTACTTTGTGAATGTGTATACAGTTCAGATGCCTTTTTTTGTTTGGATATTACTGCCAAGTGAGCTATTTGGAGAGAGAATTCTGCAGTGTCTCAAGCCAGGGAACTGGACCTGGCAGTTTCTGTATAATACTTTAGCCATTCCCCTTGCAGAAGTTGACACTGTAGCTATCACTTCTGTGATGCAGCATTCCGAATAGTGGCCTGCTGCCAACTGGGCATTGACAGCAAACATTGCAGTCACTGCATTGACTGCTAACCTTTCTTGGCAGACTGTCCTGGGGAATACGGATGTTCCAGGGAAAGCATTAGACAGTTACCTCATGGACTTGGCCATGATCTGTTAGTATTCTGCTGAATCAGGCAGAAGCTCTGGTTAGGTAGAAACACCGCTGTTAATGTCCAAGTACTTGAGGTGTTGTCAGAATGAAGCTGCTTAGGATTTGATTGGAACAAGCAACTTCGATATGACTAAGTAAGTGACTAGATTATGCATACCTAGTCTGTGGTTTAAACAAAGCTTATTGCCTCTACCTAAGAGTTTCTTTTGGAGGCGTGAGGTAGCAAGTTGTCAAATGCTGCTCAGCCAAGGTAGCAGAATAATAAAATGGCAAAAAAACACCTTTCCTTCACTGAGTCTGATGTTTTGAGACTTTTACTCTCTACTTGTGATGTTTATTTAGTTTTACAAATACAATAATTGTTTCCTATGCATGCTTCATGCTTCAGCTGTGAAGAAGGGAATACTTTGGGGTCACTATAAACTTTATTTGAAATTGTGGCCCAGAAGTGAGAACTTAGTTCCAGTGTTGTCAGCAATGGAGCTGCTGACTTGGAATTTTGATGGTTGTTGAACATCAGGAGCAGGAGGACTTTTTTCCCCCAGAGAGGCTGCAGGGTAAACACGTTATTTAGTCAGGTTCACCCTTTAGGCAGCATTTTAGGGAAATAGTTGCTTCTCCATCTGCAACTGGAGAGTTATTAGTTCTGAAGTTACTGGAGCTACTAGTTCTGTGAATGTTGTTTACTAGTAAAGAAATAGCTCATCTCTGGTGATTTTGTATTCCAAGAGGTCTAACTACCCATCTATTCATCTGACATATATAATATGAGGTAGATGGTTTTGTTCAGCTTTTTTAAAGCCATGGGATGGATGGGAATTGATGCATTCTCTCCAGGATTACAACTGCTAAATATACTTAAAAATGAAAGCTTTCCTAAAGTGTCCAATTGCAATAATTAGAAAATCCACAAAATGGGACAAGAGGTATTTTTAAGACCGTTTGGATGGATATGGTTGAACTGTTGATGCTGTTCAGCCCCTCAAAATTTCAGAGTAGTAGATACAAAATGATCTAGTAAAATACTAGTAAAATACAATGACAGTGTCTCAGGGACAAGCAGAGACTGTGCAGAACACTTGCTCATAAGGCAGAGGTGCATTTGTGCACTGAATCTTACACAGAAATGAGAAAATGAAAATGTGTTATGGAAAGAAAATACCCAGCGAAATACTCATATCTGTTTGCTTTTTGTTTTTGTTTCTGGAAGGAATTATGGTTCTTCTATTTATGCCCAGCGAGAAGCCCTGGAATTAGGTTGTCAGCAGGTTCTGTGGCTCTATGGAGAAGATCATCAAATAACTGAAGTTGGAACAATGAATCTGTTTCTCTACTGGATAAATGAAGATGGAGGTATAGTAACACAAAACATGAAGACTCTTAACAGAGTGGACAGTTGGGATGACAAAGCAGGTGTTCATGTTTTATGGACAAGGCTTCTAGAAGCTACAGTCTGGTCCAAAGAATGACAACTAACATTGCTTTTCCTTTTCATGTTAGTGGGATATAATCCATAGGTACTTCTTCTCATAATCCATAAAATGATTATTAGGGTGCAGATCATAAACTTTAATGACAGTTATTTAATGAAGGGAAAGCCTCTTCCCTTCTGAAAACTAATAGATGACTATTTGTCATGCCATCCTAAAAAAGGAGACCCTGGAGCAGCTGTGAGCACTGCCTGCCAATAATGTACTAATCTGCAGGGCCAGTGCTCACATGGGTAGGGTCCGGCCATATAAGGGTTCACACTGTATGTTTGCTGTCAACTCTGGCAGCACATTTGATCTTGATGGAGGCATTGGGTCAGAACAGTACAGACGTACTAAAGACACCTTATGGCTGCATAACTTCACACTCTGTGGCTTTGAGCATGAGTGGTTCCCATCATCACTTTCCAGCAGGCCATATGCTCCTGAAACGTGACCAAAAGTATTTCAGCATCCAACTGATAAAACAGTCAGCTCTTTCTTTGAAGGATTTGAGGTCCCATCCAAAGGAGGGAGAGAAGAGCACAACAGTCAGCCTTCCACATCACTTACGCTGACATGATGCTTTGAAGATATACCATCATTCTTAAAGCCATTTTTTCCTCCTGCAATCGTCTGTGGTCAATATATATGTTGCTTAGAAAACTGTCTAGTTAATGAGCAGCCAGCTAGTTAAGCATTTCAAAAACACCCCATGGGCCTACAAATATTCAATACTTGAGAAGTGATAGCTGCAATTAAGTAGCAATTCAGAAGAGTATATGGGTTTGCATCCTTACAGAATTGAGCCAATGCATATGGAAGTGAATGGAAGGATGTCCCCTGACTTTCATGAGTACTGGCCCACACGCAGTGCTCTGTAAAAATTAAGTGTTGTTGGACTTCTGCATGGCAGAGAATGCAGAGTTCAGACTGATGATTTAATCATAGTGCCATAGGTACTCTTGAAAATTGACATTTTTCTGACAGTGCTTAGCTGCAGTGCAGTGGCAGCATTGTGTGGGGACAGCAGTGTGTTTTGGATGTGTTTATATTCAGGGCACGGTAATGGGAGTCCAGATACCTGACTCCCATTTTCAGTTTCATTTCTTGTTCTTGTATGAAATCCTTACTACTTTTGTAAAAACAGGAATGATAATTCTTCAGTGTTGAATGAGTCTTTGAAGTCCCATGAATGAAACTATAAATATGAAAAATGTTACAGCAGCAGTGGATTTGTCAGTGTAGCTAGATGGCCAAATTTACCCCATGTTTAACTTCACTAGAGAGATATGAAAAGAGATTTTGGCTCATTCTCCCCAGGGAAAGGACACTGAAGGGGGGACATAATTAGAATTCAATGTTCTCATTGTACTTAAACCAGGAATATGCTGGAATTATCCAGCTGCAGCACCGTACTGTTCCAAAGATCTGCCAATCACTGTCTTACCAGTGCACTGCTGAATAGTACTATTGTGAGGTGGCTGTAGCAAACAACTTGTAATTCATGCCACCCAAGCTACTGTATACTGACAGACCTGCCATTTCACATGACATGGTCATTAGCATCACTGGAGCACTTGGTTATCTCCCAGTGAGATAACACTTATCTTAATTTGTAGTCTCTTTGGTTAAAAATCACTCTTGCTACCAAGAGGGTTAAACATGTGCCATCACATACCTGCCTGTGGCTTTACGGTAGGATTTAGAAAGTGTTTGCCATTATGTGCTGTCACTTCACAGAACATACTTAGGCTGTGCTTTTGGGGGGTTTTTTGTTATGGAAATACTGCAGCTGAGAGTGATCTAACATAAAAATAGTGAGGCAGAAATTGCAGATCATAATAAAAAGGAAAATGTCCTCCTTTGTGTGTTCAGAGGTCACTGCAGAGTGCTCTGTGAATGTGCTCTACTTGGTTTATAACAAACCAGAGACGCAGCTCAGTGAAGTCTAGACTAACGGACATCCATGCTTCCAATGACAGTACATTTCTCCTGCAAGCCACTATATTTTCAGTTACAGCATTGTGACTAAACATGTCATGTTTTGTCTTGGGCAGCAGAAGGAACCTGGAAAAATATCTTGTTTCTAACACTGGGGAGGGAGTTGGGGAGGAAACTACTCAATCTCTGGTAAACTAATATGACATGCTGTGTGCTGGGCTTGTATGCCTGCTGTTTCTCTGGCTGAGAATTATGATATGGCCAAATCTGGATCACTGCTGTTGCATAAATAAAGGAGGGTGATATTTCGTTCATGAAATGCTATTTTCAATAGTGCAAATCTGGAGAGTGACAAATGGTAGGAATGGTTTATGTTCACAAAGTGAAAATTTTTATCACGCTAAAGTCCCTTCCACCTGCCTCTTCAGAGCACGTAACAATCCCAAGAGGCTGTTRACATTGAAACCCTTGTTTCTTTTAATAATGTCTGTTCTTCTGCCTAGAATATAGGCTTGACTTTGTGGAAAGCCTTAAAATTTAAACATATGGCCAACCTGAAAGTTGTTAACTATGAAATCTGTGTGTATTTTCCAAAAATTCAGTGTCTTGAGAATGATTTGGAACCATCTGGGCTCTACTTCTTGCTTTACTGTTAAGGCATTTTGGATAGCCTTCAGGCATTATTTAATATTTTCATGCTGTTATTAAAATGGGAATTAACAGTGCCCACTTCCAAACAGCTTACATAAGGTTAAATACTTGAAAAACTCCTCTCAGGTAAATGCCAGGCAAGTATGCAAAGTGTTACTTACTACGAGTAAAATAATGATTGCTCCTTCTGTTGTAATAGAAACCGGTAGCAAGAGCATGGAGGGGAGAGCAGCAGATGAATGAGGTGAAAARTGAAGGAAGGGAGGGAAAACTAATTGAAGAAAGTAAATTGGAAGAGAGGCAAAGACTGAGAGTGATTGCATGAGGGAAAGGTAAGAAGAAAAGCCTGAGGGAAGAAAGGAGTAGAACTAACTGGGAGAGGAAGTCAGATATTCATAATGGCAAAATCAGGGTTTCCTGGGTTCTCCTTGATCCTGAAATTTACTTACGGTTGTTATCATTTTGGTAAAATATGTTTTTGTGAATTTCTCAGCATTGTTATGATGTGACTAGTACTGAAGGCATCCCATAGGTGAAATATTATCTGCTGTGTGTTCATAAATAGAGGTGTGCAAAAACAGAGGCTTAGTAAAATGCAAAACCTCACTTTAACAATCCCTTTAAAGTTTCTGAGGGAGTCCGATTGTTAGGACATGCCTGTACAGTGCCTAGTGCAATGGGACATTGGATTGTTATTAACAAATAATAACAGTAATCAAATGAAGAGAATCCCTGAAATTTTCTTTCAAATGCTTTTTCCTCCCTCTTTACTACTATAAAATCTAGGGCTCCTAGCCCATCAGAATAACTCAGAAGGCAAATGGAGTCTGTGAGCTCACAATCTGCTTTCCTGGAGACGGACACACTGATGTCATACGGAGCCAGGTTTGGCATCAATTCACAGAGAGAATGAGCTTTCTGGCATGCCATGTTGTATAGCATTATCATCTCTGCCGGGTACCAAGGGGAGCAGATGTTCCTTAGGTGGCCCCAGGCTGGTAAGCATCGTATGTACATTTGACAAAATTCTACAACAGCAGGCTGTTTAAAACATTTTGAGGTTCCTGTGTCCTGTCTTCTCAATGCTGTTTGGCAACTGATCTAACCTGGCACCTTTTCAAAATAGGTCGAAGCAGTTAATATATGTTGTTGAGCTTAAACATGTCCTGGCCAACATTTGTGGCAAAATCACCAGAGAAAATATTATCCAGTGTGTTGTCACAAACTTTGGTATTAAAGCCCACGTTATTTCAAATTTTCTGTTAAAAGAAGGGGAGCACTCATTTATGACTGAATCTAAGGGGTCCAAAGTTAGCAGATGCAGAACACCATGTTTTCAGTGTTCAGAACCATGTGGCTCATGGAAGGTTTTTAAGTCCTCCTCTTCTGATAGTTCTACCAGAACTAAGATCAGACAGGCATCACGATTAGGAGTGAAGAGCTTCATGTATGATGCTAGATGGACTCCAAAAAAGAAAAGCTGCTGTTCTGACTGTATGAGAAAGTAGTACATTGCTGTACTTAGAAATCTATGGTAGGTTTGGGAATAGACACTTCTGGTGAGTCAAACCCTAAGCAGAATATATATATAGGCTGTTTCAGGGCGGCTCATTTATACATTTTGGCATGACAGTTTAGATCTATTGTGTATGTATGTATGGATCCTCTTACAAGGAACATGGAAGGACAGGTAGGAAAAACTTCTAGTCCAAATTAATAAATCCGGGGCTAAATGAATTAATTTCCCAAGAGAATGGACTGTGAGTAGCAGATGTAATGAACAGTTTCCATTCTTTATCCTCATTTTCCCCATACAACTCCAGCTCCAAAAGTCCTCTCTTGCTGAGCTGGAGAGAGCCCATGCTGTGGTTGGAATGGGGTTGTGTATGTGCTGGCTGGCAGGCAGTGTTTGTGCACCGATTATCTAGCTGACTGTTGTAGTGGAGTGTTCAGCAGCTGATTTCAGCCTGCTCTCTCTCCATGCAAGAGTGAATAGCATGTTTCTCTCTTCCATCCAGCTGCAAATTTTCACAAGACTTACAGAAACTTTCATGAGACAGCTTCTCCTTCAAGACTGTTTTGAATAGGCTGTGGATTCAGTGGTCACTTGCAGGGAGGGATAAGGGAACAGAATGACAGTGTAAACATACATATCTTGTTCTTTTATGTCACCTAGGTAAAAACAAATCAAAAAGCATGATGGTTTATGGATTTAATGAGCAGGATAATATCTTTTTAAGATCAACAAAGATAATGGATTGTTACTGGAAAGAGAAAATAGTTAGCAAAAAAATATGAAGAGAATGACTGAAATACTGACTTTGGATGCCTTCACCTTTTAGTGAAAATCTGAAACTGGCTTAAAAAGCCTGATTGCCAGAAAGAGTAAATGCTGAGTGTTCTCTGATAATCAAAACCACTGAATGTGCTATGCGTTGGTTTAAGATGAAGACATCTAACTTTTGAGTTGCTGATTTGCTGAAAAGGTCAGATAGAAGAACAAAGACCATATATAACTTTCTTCTGTGTTGTGATTTAATCATTTACCAAGTATGGATTACCATTTATCTACTGTTTCATTAGTTATGTTAGATGAATGCTTATCTAGTATTCTTTTTTAAAAACAATCACTGGCTGACAAAACCAATCTTATCATTAGATAGTTTGAATTGTGGGTGATTTTGGAGTTTTATTAAAGCTGTTCTTTTGGAGTAAAGAGAAAATGAGAAAAAAAGTGTGTCTAGAATAAGGCAAACGATCATTAAGCAGGTGTCCTTTTCAAGATGCTCATTTGGCAAGGTTTTCACATCTGCTTTGCTTGTACAGTAAACAAGCCTCAAAATTCCTGGCAAATGTTTCATATTAATGCTGGGAGGTAGGTATACTACACCCCATATATCTAAGTAAAGCAATTCAGAGGAATTCATTTTCTGCCCTGACATTATTAGGCATGGCTTTCCCTTGTGCCTCTCCATTCTGAATTTCAAGATTGAGCCATTTAGTAGTTCCCTGTAGTTATACAGTGAATCCATAATATACTTGTGAATAAAACCTAGTACTAGGCTTGAACTATGTATTTATTAATGTATTAAATGTATTTCTTCCCCATCCATTCAGGTGTACTCAAAATGTTCCAAACACTCAGAATCTTATTGGAATCGAATTTGTGCAATTTTGCAGAACTCTAACAAGTGTTGCCTCTCATAGTAGGAAAAATTTCTGATATCATTTAACTCCTTTTCAATTTTCCGGTTAGATTTTTGTTGTTGTTAACCTGTGTTTTTATTCATCTTGCATTTGACAGAAGATGAACTGGCAACCCCACCTTTAGATGGCATCATACTTCCAGGAGTGACAAGACAAAGCATTTTGGATCTGGCATGCAACTGGGTGAGTGTTTTGACCTTGGTAACGACTGTTATGTTATAAATATCTATGAAAGTAAGTCATTCTTGGTGTATCTTGAAGTTCAACTGATCTGGAAAAATCCCTTCAACTAAATGGGAACTAAGGGACCATGTTAATTCATAGATACTCAGCAGCGTCATCAGAATATCCACACCTGTCACGTGGGACAATACCAAGCTTGTTTAAGTAGCTCCATACAGTATTTAACATGAAAATTCTCATCAAATTGGTGTTGTTAAACTCAGTTTTCCACTGGTACCAACAACATAAAGCAAGGAAACAAACAATTACCATGCATGACCACAACTATACTTTAGTCGTCATTTCCCCATTTCTCCACTCAGTTCTCAGGGTTCCATCCTTACTCGTAACAACTAGCATGAAGCCTAAAATCCAGCCACAATCTTAAAGTCATCTATCTGCGTGCAGATTCCAGTTCTGTAATGTATCCATCCAAGCACTTACCTGGGCCCTTGAAAGGACTACCTCAAATCTTGAAATGTTGGGAACTGTTCACTCTGCCTGTACAGCATTCAAAGATGCAATTGCAGCTTGGATAAGAATACCACACTGCCAAAGGCACACCTAGCCCAGTATCCAGTCTTCTGCTTTTGGCCGGGGTGATGCTTAGGGAGGAGTAAGCTTATGTGATCTTTCGCCTGGTATTCACTCAGCTTCCAACCACTTATAGCTGAAAGACTTCCTGAAGCAGAGTTCACAATTATATCACTTGAATCTAACTGGTGGTGAAGTGAGCTATGCATGAGCTTCAGTGGGATACATACGGCACTTGCTGACCTGCGCTAAACTCTGCATGTTTACTCATATTAGTACTCCCGTTTTCTAGATTAAAACTAGTGCAAGTATGCATGCACTCTTCTCAGTCATATCTGCTCTACAAGAAAGGCAGATGTTCCCAGTTGCTAGGGTTCATTAGCGAGATACCAGACTCTCACCTCAGTCCTCTTGAATAATTGTTTTCTACTCTCACAAAGATTATTCTGTTCTTCCTGACTTCCATCCCCTTATTTATCTGAAACCCTGCCTGCTCACTGTCTCTGCCTGTCTCTCCAAATGCTCTCCTGTCCAGAACTAACCATGTTTTCTGCTGTCTTGAGAACCTCTGCTCCATATTAAAAAGCTTGTTTATAATACAAGGGCTAAGCTTTAGTTTGACCTGATAGGACAATGAAGTCCACATAAATTTGTGTAATGAAAATTACAAAGTTTGATGTTTGTATTTGTTCTTTAAACATTTCCCCTCAGTCAGCTGCTGTGCATTCAACGCATATAGAAGGTAAAATCCTCTTTGTTATGACTATGTTCAGTGTGAATTGCTTTACTTGCACCTGAGGTACAGTTAATTTTTCTATGTAACAGCTGCATGCAGGCTGTAGTGTGAGATTTTGGGAGGGATTAAAGAAACATACAGCATCTAGTTGGCATTGCAGGTGGATAACAGAATGCATTTTGCCTAGGAATTGCCCAAGAGTTGGATGTAAAGCTCTCTCGTACAAAATGGAGTCATTTTTGTACAAACTTCAGCATGCTAGTGAAGTAGTCAGATTCTGTGTCACATAACCCAAAATAAACTCTGCTGTGTTATTCTGTAATATGTGATAATGGTGTTGAGGCTCAATACCAAAACAGAGAAAAGAGTGCCACATCATCAGCACTCTGTCTGGCAAACCTTTGGTTTTCCTTGAAGGTCATTCTTTTGATTAGGATCTATTTTGCATGATACTGTGAGATTTGAAAATATTATAGCCAAAAGCTGGCTGTTTGCAGCTGCGCTAATTAAAAATACTATATAGTTCTATTAGAGATGTTTCAACTGTGTAAAACAAAAAACAGTGATTTTTATACTTTTTACAGTTTTTATTCTTTGTTCTTTTGGGGCAGGGGGAATTTAAAGTATCTGAGCGATACATTACCATGAGTGACCTGACAGCTGCCTTGGAAGAGAACAGAGTGAAGGAGATGTTTGGTGCTGGAACAGCTTGTGTCGTATGTCCCATCTCTAAGATATTATATAAAGGCAAGGTAGGAAAATGTTTTTTTTTCTTTTTTTCAGAAAATTCTTAAAATTAATGGCAGGTGGAGCAAAAAAGAACATGTGAGCTAGAAAAGGAACCCCTATGCTTTGGGGCTCATAATGCTGCCTGAGGGTCCTGGAAGGGTGAGCAGTGTCAGTATGCTGTCTGCCAAGTGAGTTACCAGTATGTTGTTGGAAGAAAAAATTGCCTCATCTTTTGTATTTAGTTAAAAATTACAAAATGACAGTTCCTGAAAACAAAAACACTAGCTCCCTGTCTGTTTAAAAAAAAAAAAAAAAATAGAAAGGCTGGAGGATGTATTTATTTATTTTATTGAAACATTTTTTCAAAAATGTAAGTCTTATGAGATAGGTGAGGAGAGATTTCTGAGCCACTGCATTCTTTCCTCTACTAGTTTCTCTCTTCTTCTTGGCCCCTCATTGCAGGGAACCCAGCTCTGATGGAAGAGCTGTTTCAGGAGGCTGCATAGCCGCTTCCACCTGCTCTACACCATCTGGGAGATTTCTTCTGCACAGGTGGAATTCCACAGGGCCTTTCTTCAGCCTGTTAAGCTGACTTGATGCTTTTTACTCAGCACAAATTTAATTCAAAAGGCTGGGGAATTACAGCTGGATATATGGATGTGCATTAAATGTAACAAGCACAGTAAATTCATGGAGGGTGATACTTCTTGATTTAATTAGATTGAATAAATGTATTGATGGTGTTGTGTACTAGGCTAATATGAGAGAAATCAAGGCGCTGAGTATTGATAAGTACAATAAGTGTACTTCTTGTATTTCTACACAGTATACTCTGAAATGGAATACTGTATGCTAGTGGTATGCTCTTACCTCTACTATTTACTCTCTGTATTGGACAAGTCTTTTGGAAGGCTTAAATTGGCATTTCTTTAAAAACAGCATAACAGTACAACTGATCTAACTTTTCACTGGCTTAGCATGCAGTCCTATGAAAAATTGTTACAACAATCTTTGCCTGCATGTAAGGAGGGCTAGAAGGCTTGATTAATATTTATTAAATATTTATTAAAATGCTTGGTAATGCTAAGGAATTCATATGTACATAAAGCTATTATTTCATTATATGTTCTCCTCTCCCTCCTCTCCCTCCTCTCCCTCCTCTCCCTCCTCTCCCTCCTCTCCCTCCTCTCCCTCCTCTCCCTCCTCTCCCTCCTCTCCCTCCTCTCCCTCAATTCAATGTTAGCATTTACACATTCCAACTATGGAGAATGGACCTCAGTTAGCAACCCGTTTCCTGAATAAGCTGAGTGATATCCAGGTAAGATGTTTCCTCTTCTTTAACAAGATAAAATAATAAAAGGTGAAAATTTAAAAACACTGAAAAAAGTTTTTTCAGTAACAATGCTCTAGACATAGTAATATAGGCATTTGTGTTTGGTGTGGTTATTTTAATTTATCAATGCTTTTTTATCTCAAGGAAGTATGATACGGAGGGAGGATGATATATTTTTTTCCCTGTTTTTCCCTGTTTATCTTGCAACCTGAATGAGAGTTGTAGAATATTACTGTTATCAGTCAAATTCAGTACAGTTGTTACAAATTCCTTTTTAAGGAAAAAATTAGATCAAGCTTCTTAATAACCAAAATCACAAATGAATATAGCTAATCAATAAACAGGCGTGTGAAGTAGTAGACACAGACTGGCAACAGTCAGCTGACCACCATTTTTGATTCTCAGCACCTCTCCAATTGCATGGTCACTTTTTGTTCTTGAAACAGTTCCTTCCTCTGAGGTTTGCTAAATATCAAAGTCTATTTGGAATCTATGCTTGATCTCCATATCTGGGCTTAGGATCAGTACCATTTCAGTTACCATCAATGAGCAGAACATGATGGCCCTCTTTATTTTAGTTGCCTCTTTTCTCCGCCTTTTTTAAGGGTAGTTAATGTTGTGGGGGATTTGGGGATTGGAGTAGGTCTTGACAAATTACAAACCTCTTTATTTAAGATCTGATAGTAGTAACTGTTTGGCAGTTTCATCATGATTTCTTCAAATCAAGTCTGCTAGTTAGTGCTCTACATCATAGCTTTTGACTGAAAGAGCTTATTAGATTTGCTGCTAAAATTTTTATCTTCCTGCTGGTAAGTCCATATGAAACTTCTTGAAACATTGTGAGATGACCTGCAGCACATGATAACTGTATGAATCCCTTAAAGCAATCAGAAGTTTTTAAGAAGGAGTCTTAAAATTGTATTTTTTTTCTATTTTACAGGCCCTTCACTAGTCTATAGTAAGAATCTGACAGAGTTCTTGAACTGAGACCCCAATCAAAAATCACTCATGAATTGCAGTCCATTATTTTTTATTGACCCACCTAAAATCCCACAATGAGCAAGCTGATTTCTGTAATGTGAGACTGCATTATTATTTATTCAGTGGGTTCTGCTATAGTGTAGTCCTAATGAAAATGCAATGAATAGCAATGGATTCATTCTTTACTGCTTAATTCAAATAGGATGCACCAGTCTTGGACAAGGGGAAGTCAAGCATTTCATGTCATGTCAGTGGTCCTTCTGAATTCTTACTTCTCTACATATTTCCAGCTTTCACAGCTGCTGGCCTTGAGCATAACCACTGCTTTAGAACTTGTAACTCAAAGGATCCAGCAAGGCCACTTGGCTGTTTTTCACTAGGAGGATGACATGGGATAACTGTCTCTTGTTCCTTGGAATAACATTGGGCATTACTGGCTACAACACAGGGACGAAAGAAGTCCTGATATTCTGTTACCTTTGTGTTCGTGGCTGGCCCAACTTTCATGGGGACAAAGCAGGACATTCCTCATGCCACATTTCTCCAGTTTCAGCTGTGCCAACTGTAGTGGTTCAGGATCTGGGCCCTTCTCTTCAAATAGCAGGACTAATAGCTGGGAAGAAGTGTAGGCACCTTGAGTTCTATATTTTGTTTATTTGTTGAGATGAGGTAGTGGTTTCATCTTCTCTGTTCCCAGGTCAGTTACCTATAACATCTGCATCCTCTTGCCTTTCTGGGAACACATAATTGCCTTTCTACAGAATACCAACATATACAGCAGTTTCATTTCATTTTTTTCATCCCAAGTGGCTGATACATCTATCTAGAATCACTGTGTGGATCACTTTTATTTTCCTTGTTATAATATGACCAGTTTTGTTTCAGGGACAGTCTATACACTGAATTTTTGCAAATATACTTTTCATTGCGATACATACTAATGATTATAAAGCACACTTCATAAGATCTTGCCAGTTTTCTTTCTATAACTCTTTGCTCTGTTTTAAAACCATCTTGTTAGTGTGTCAAGAATCTGTATTTAATGTCTAAAAGCATTCGGGCAACTCCTGTGTTACTTTTTGATGCCTAGGTGATGCTTTATGCGTTAGAGCCTTTAGCAATTTATGGTCAGTTTCCATCTCGTCTGATGACTTCTTCCAACTGCAGTCATGAAATAGTGCAGCACCAGAAAGAGTTGAGGCCTGTTCTAGTTCTTTCTTGTTGAGCATTGTGTGTGAGGGGGTAGGTACTACTTTAGCAGTTTGTTTCGCAAGATGAGCACCTTCTCTAGAAGAATGGCTTATTAATTCCAGTAGTTCTGTTTCAGACGACAACACTGGAATGTGGGTATTTATCCCTTAGCCAATAGATAGTGAATGGGCTGTCAAGACAAATTCATCCAACCTGCTCTCCCCGCAAAACAAAGCAGCTCAGGAGAAGACTGCGTTATTTTCCTTGGGCCTCTTTGCCTTATAATTGTGCATACAGAATTGAATGTACTTAGCATGTACTTATTAGTTGCGCACCAGTAATAAATTCAGCACTCCTGAAAAGTGCTGGACTACTATGTGTATATTTACTTTCTGGAGTTTCTTCCTTCATTAAAAAATCCAGGAAAGCTTGAACTCTTCATCATTAGAAACATAGTTTTCAAAGAGAATGATGGTTAGTTCCCCTTTAAGAGTCAATCAATGGCTACGGGAAGTGTTTCTGCACTTTCCTATCTGTGATTGCAGATTGTCACGCAGAAAACAATGCAGTAACATACAAGATGGAATATATAATATCATAAAATGTCAAGGGAGTTTTCAGGATCTTTCATAAAGATCTTTTATATTCTACCAAGAAGAAGAAAAGATCTCTTTGCATTATCATTGGAATATTGTCATATTGTTTGGATTGTCTGAGACTATTAAGCCAAAATATGTACATGTTCTTAAGAATAAAATGCTATGTAAATTATAGCCAGCTGCAGCTTTGGTCTCTTTGTTGTGGTGTTGCCTGAACTAAGGCATTTTCTGTTCAGTAATGGACATGCTTGATATGTTCGATCAACCTTCATGTTTGATATCCATTTCATTTTCAATAATGGACATTCGTGAGACAGTAATAATTTTCAGTATCCACACTTTGTCCTTCATTCGATCCTGTGACCGAGGGGTGCAATGGACATGCTTGATATGTTCGATCTACCTTTGTGTTCAATATCCATTTCATTTTCAATAATGGACATTCGTGAGACAGTAGTAACTTCCAGTATCCACACTTTTTCCTTCATTTGAACCTGTGACTAAGAGGTGCAGGGCTCCATATCCAGTTATATTATATTGATTTCCTTGTGTACAATACATGCTTGTTTAACATTTTCAGATTACCTTGATTATTGTGTTTCCAAGTCTGTTTTCCTGCTGCTCATTGTTTTTTTGCAGGTTTTCTGTGTTCTGCAGGATTTCTCTGGATTTGAACAGCTGTTCAGAAGGAATTAGAGCTAGAGTGACAAATTAGAAACTTGTGGGCAGAACTGATTCCATTTCTCATGGCAATTGAGAGAGACAGTAGTAGTACTGCAATATAAATTTCCCTTCCTATCACTGAGTGGAAATCATGATTGTTAATGGCTGATAAAGATTTTTTTGATGAAATAATTTATGTTGTATAAAGTAATGGTGTGCTTATGAATGAATTAGTCATAGAACACTATCTTCTATAACTGCTTGAGTTAGGAGAGTTAGACGTGAGATTCTTTTCTCTGGGAATACACTCACTGAAATACCAGTCAGATGTTTTCGTAGTTTTACATTCCATATGCTGAGAATAAACAAGCTTTTGCTGTACCCTTTAAAGTTTATGTCAGGATGCAACTTGGAAGGAATGGATAAAAGGTAAAATATATTGTTTAGGATATAAAATACACTTAAACACAGCAGTCAAGACAAGCAGTACTAAACTATTTAGTCAGAGGCCCTACCTTTCTCAAAGTCACACAATCTAAACAGGCAGGCCAGTGTAAAACAGCCAGGGGAGGAGATAGGATGTGTTAAATTTTACAAAGCAGGACCTGTAGGAGAAAAAAAAAAAAGAGATTGACTAGCCTAAGGTAACAAAGTCTATGACAAAGACAAAAAAAAAAAGGAAACTGATTCTGCTTTTATTTCCAAAATGTAAACATCTTGACTGTGGTATAACATCTTCATTCCCCATTTAATTCTGAAAGTAATTCAAACAGTAGTCAAATGGCAACTCAGACAAGCCCTTGAGATTTCTGAAGTTTTGGATTGTTATTGTCAGTTTTCAGTTCTGCATTTTGTATACTGAATGAGAGTTTTAAGTGCTGTATTTTCAAATACTAGCACAAGCACAGGCAAACTGAACTTCATTCCTTTGTGATTCCAGAAATGTGTTTTTTCTGGCTCATCCTAATTTGGATTTGTTGTCCTTTCTCTGCTTTCCTGTGCCTTTATCTCTTTGTCTGCTGATGCAAAACCTGCACAAGAGGAACTTCCTTTTATCCTCTCTGGAGAGATCATTATCAACTGATCTTTTCAGCCTACGTGAGACCTCTAAAAACAGTTCTTTATTCCTTGCTGAAGAGTTTTTTCAAGTTCCCTGAACATGGTACTATGAGGGGAAGGACCCCCAACTTACATCTGCTGCTCTTCTCTGTCCACCTCTACTTTACTTACATACTTGAGCCATATGTGTGTTTTTTGGGCTCCCTGGAGCATTGTTTACAGGGCTGGTGACAAAGAGCTTTAGAACACAGGGTCAGTGTAAGAGCCAAACGTGCTGTCTTGGGACTATATCCTCCCCTGGAAGGGATACAGCTCCATGTGGTAGGTCTTTTCCATTCTGACTGGTAATATTGTTGGCTTGCGTATGGAAAGAAGACTTCTTTTATTTGGATTACAGTTTTCTCTAATTGTACTCTGTGGTATTTGTGATTGGTTTTATTTCACATTCAATCAGAATGTTGTAATAAAAGACCACCTTGAAAATAAAGAAAAACAAATATGTGTATTTATTGGAGCTTGATCAGGGGCATACTTGTAAATTAATTAGTGAACTGACCACAGGGAATAACCATATTAAATTGATGGAAATCTCCAGCAAAGCAGGACTAATCTGTATCATCTCCAGGGAGAATCGGTATCACCCCTTCCCAGTCTACTCATCAGAAGATGGATAAAGCTTCAAGCTGCCTTTAGGCTTTGCTACAAACCAAGACAGAAATAAAGGCATACAAAATAATGTAAACTATTATCAGGGTGGTGGATGTGAATCTTACTGAGGACAGACCTAAGAAGTTGTTATAATTATTTGTGCACCATTACTTTTAAGTTTTATTCTTAAAGTCCATTTTTGCTTTGTTTCAGTATGGAAGAGAAGACAGCAATTGGACAGTGCTGGTGTCATGAAGGTGGAAGAATTCAGACCCTCCAGAGAGAACAAACATGAATAATGACAACTTCTGTAGTGCCTGTGCGTAGCGTAGTTTCTGTATCGCTTTGCTCCCCAGGATGATTGTTTCCACAATCCAGAGAATGTGAACACAATCATTTTTTATTTCTTCTGTAATCCTGTTAGTAGAAGCCTAGCTTCTTGGTAGAGGTGCTAGATGTTAGCAATATAACTTTCCTAATGGTTTTCTTAGTGCCTCCTTGTGTCTTATTTACAGACCAAAAACTTGTAAAATGCTCTTCAACTGCTCTTCAGTTTTTGTGTGTGTTTGTTTGTTTGTTTGTAACTGCCTCCTCAGCAGAACAGGTTGCCATATAACACCAAGACATTGCCTATTCATTGGACCCAAGGTTCTATTGACATTATTCTGCCTTTTGCTCTGTGTCCAGGAAAAAATTAAGTTTAGCCATACAATCTTCCCTTTGTACTCTGCTTGTTTGGGAGATACCTGAGTTTGAAGAGCCCTCCAGATCCCCTCCTTCATATTCTGTCAAATAACAGCTCTGTCCTTTAGTCCAAAATGCTCTGAGTGGATCAAGCCTGCATTATGCATTCTGTTGGCCTACTGCTTTTCCCTCCATGGAGATGAGCAGTGGTTGCTTGGGCAGGGCATACCTCTGTAATGGTTGAATACATCCTCCCATACATGCTCTTAAGGGCTGGATCATGCCGTGCTGAGGCAAGAATCAGCCTCTGTCTGGCCCAGCACAGGTCTGGGAGCTGCTGATACGGTGTTGCCTCCTGGCTCAATGTCTAGAAATAAGATTAGGCCCCTGTGGCTGTGAAGGCTGAACCACCCTTTATTTGGACAAAGTGAGAGCAAGCAAGCCTTTGGAGTGAGGATGAATTAAAAGAAATTTCCTTCTACATCCAACCACCTAATTTGGATCAGCAAAATGTTTTCTCATCCCTTTCACCATTCATGGGCTCACAGAGGCTAGTTACATTCCTTAATATGGCCTTCCTGTTTAAGGAACAAGCTGTACTGTCAGCAGGAAATACCTAGCACAAGAAAGAAAGAGATTTCATTCAAATCCTGTTTGCAGTTTAAGCACCTACTTCTTCCTGTGCCACTACACACTCACATGCAGTCTTGGTATCATTTGGAAGCAATATAAAGTATGTAGCCCATAGTTAGGGAAATAACTTCTGCAAAATGTCACTAACAAATATACTGTAATATTTATTAGCTTTCTGTTATTGCACACAGCTTTGTCAAACAGCTTTAAGATGTCTCTAGCCAAAAAGGATCACCATATTGTGTATCAGTGTTCCAAAGTGCTACTTTAGCATAAAGCTGGTGGAACTTTATTGACACTAATGGAGTCCTATAAGAAATAAAAGTGAAGCATTTATTGCCATAATGTACAGTAGAGATGCACCAGTATTAAGGGAAATAATTAGCACTTTTTTTTAAATACTCAATAGTATCTCTCCTATTCTTTGTCACAATCCTTAGTTGTTATTGGCATTTGTTAACATAGTTTAAAAAGGCAAAGTATCATTTCATCCATGCCTTATGCAACTGCTGAAAAGTAGCCATATGGCTTTCTTGTTCATTTTGGACAGATTTTAAAGACAAATGTTACTTAGCCATCAGTTTCTTTTGGTCCCTCAAATGATGACTTTACTATCTTTCACTACAGTCCAATCTATTATTTTAATGAAGAACAGTTGAAGGTTGTCTCTGACAATGTAACCATTGTTAAAATATGTTGGACAGTTTTCTCTTTAGAATACATCTTCAAGCACGAAATGCAGTTTCATTTACAGTAGCAGTAGTACTGAGTATCTGCTCTTCTTAGCATTTGAATCTGTGTTGTGTTCTGGTCTTTGTTCAGTATCTTACTATGTATTATAAGCTGCTGGTAGTCTTTTACTTTCATTAGATGGGTGGAAAAATTAATATCAGGAATATGTCAAGATGCAGTCTGGGGTAGAGAGTTTTATCCAATGAGGCAAGTATCACAACTAAAGAATGCCTGAACTAGAGTGTGCATGGCATGGAGCTCTTTAAAGATTATGTAATGAGAAACCATATGTGGCTTCCTGTTACTGAACTATGTAATCTGTTCCCTTATGTTCAGCTTATATTTAACAGGAAAGGAAAGGTGGAAATATCTAACTAAAATGCATGGGAAACTGGATGTATGATCCTTTAACATCTCAAGATCTTAATAGAGTTAAGAAGTATTGCATATCAAAAATCCCCATGAGAGCATCAGAATACCAGCACTAAGCTGTTCCCTAGTCAGAATAAATAAGGGCAAGTTAGAACAATTATTTGATTGTGGTGTAGAACCTAAAAGTTGTGTAAAACTCTTCTCAAATTGGATTCAATTAATTTAATGTGAGGAAACAAGGTTGTTTTATTGATTGTGGTTTGCACTGTTTCCCATACTGACCAGAGATAAACCTCTCCTTTTACTGCACTTCCTGAACTAGTAGAGACTTCAAAATTTTAAATGTTTAAACTGGAGTGACCCACAGAAATCTGTAAATGTTTCTAGCAGAGGAGAATGAAAAGATTGAGTGTATGTATGGTCAACTGTTGCCTTTAACATCCTAGTTAATTGCTTTACTTTGGCTGTGTCAACTCAGAGTTGTGCTTGTTTCTAAATGAGATGCATGTGAATAGGCTCTAGATTTTAAATATTGAAACCTAAATAAGGTAGCTGTCAGGTCATTATAATACAGCAGATTCTTCTTATCTTGAATGCAGTCCTACTGTGCATTCTGTCACTGTTTTTTATCCTGTTAACCAAAGGAAAGAAATGATATTTGTAAATAATAATGAGTATTTGATATTGCATTCTCCCTATTTTAGTCTGCAAAATTTAGGAGGGAACTGTGGTATTCCCTGAGCTAATAATTGTAAAAGAACATCTGCACATCTCTTTTCTATGTGGCCTATTTGTTTAATTGCAGCAGATTTACATAGAAGGAGTATGGTACAACATAACTAGGCAATTATCCATTCTTCATCACTTAGTTATGGTTCTGCTAATTGATCATTTAAGACATAAGATAGCCTAGCATTAGGAGCATTTGAAACTGTTCAAAAAAGATCAACAAATTAATACTGTTGTGTGATATTTGCATAATTGGCTGCAATTATTTAATGTTTAATTGGGTTGATCAAATGAGATTCAGCCTTTCACATGTTTATGCTTTAGAAACACTGGTACTTTAAAATGATAATAACTCTAATTTTTGCATGTTCTTTCCCCCCCCCCTTCATTCTTTTGATTATTATTTTCAGTATTGAGCATGTCCTTAATTTTCAGTTTGGTGAGTATGACTCGTGCATAAGAAAAGTCCTTCAAATGAGAGAACGTCTCATGAAACTGGAATTTCATACAAGTTTTCTTGATGCCAAGAGTTATGGCATCAGCAAATGGCATTATTTAACTAGATTCTTATTGGCAGTCAGGGCAAATTCACTGAGGATTTACAATGACAGACTCTGGTGAGAGTGCTAACAAAGGTTCCTGCACGGGGTAGATACTCTGTTCAGTCTGTAGCAGTGCAAAGCAAATATGATATTTCTGGGATATGGGAGGGAAATATGAGAAGACCAAAGTAAGACAGTGTGGGATCTCTCTGCCCAGTCATTGTTTACACGTCTTCAGCTATCTCGAGCCATCAGCCAAAAAGCAATTGTAGTTCCATTCCTCCTCTTTCTGGATAAATCCTCATTTACAGTTTACCTAGTTTAATTGAGAGACATCACTGATCCTCTTATGTATACTTATTATTCCTCAGGCATGAAGAGTGGTAATTTGGAAAAAGGCAATATTTGAAAGAGTCATTTGGAGATTGAGTTAATTGAAATGTCTACATGTAGTACATGTAGGACTTCCAAGGAGGTAGATAGAAAAACAGCTGGGAGTGATCCCATAGCCACCTCTTTAGAGGAGGAACCCTCTTTGATCTGATGGCCTTTCCAAAATAACCAGTATAATCTTTTTGGATTGCTTAGTGTGAACTGTCTACTGACAGTGCCTGGCTATGAAGTAGGATAGCACAGCCATTGCTATGAGATGGTAGCACAGCCTGTCAGACTATGGCACATTGGCTCTGTGAGCATGAGCTTTGCCCTACTGATGAGAATTTTTAATGTTCAGTGTCAGGCTTGTATATAGAGAGGTGGGCAGGTATAAAGGATGTCTGAGCATGCAGTAGGCCATTCCTTGCTCTCTTTCTCTCCCTTCCGCACAGATTCGCACACCCCTTTTCCCCAGCCCTTCTGTCATGATGTCACTCAGTCTCATGTCTGAAAGTGATCATTTAMGGTAATTTTCCATTGGTTTTACTTTCAACAGTGTTGACTTTTTTTAAAAACAAAACAAAACAAAACTGTGGTTTGTTTCTCTTGTGGGTGTTGGGAGCAGAATTGCACTTAACCGCCTCCACACCTGCTTGTGTAATGCCTACACAGACTGACACTGGCTCTGTGATCCTGGACAAGTTATCTAACCTCTTTGTAAGTGTAAAATAGTAGTAGTAGTAATACTACTACTACTACCACTTATACTGCTTTTAACTGTAATCCAACTTTTGTAAAAAAAGTATTTTACTACAGATTGACTATAAATGAAGTTAATAAGTTTTCCAGAAAGCTTTTTAAGCAGCAGAGAAAGATGCCAAGTAAAGAAATGTATTTAAAGGATAGCTTCAGAGCGGAGTGTGGAAGTGTCTTGATTATGCAGAAGGAAAATGTTATTTCAATGAGAAATATATTTAAGGTTTGCTGTATGATTGCACAAACAATTAAAATACACAGTTCAGAGTTTAAAGTTGCATGCAGAACAGTTCTTGACAAGAGGTGAAGGTGAACTCAATCTTATTGAACAGTGAAGCTTGTGGAAGCATTGCACCTCTCAATGTAGAATCATTAGACTACAACTATTCTAGAGCTACACTTTGTCATGTAGCATTGAGACTTCTGTATGGATCTAGGCTACAAATTTTCTGAACATTTTTATTGTAAGATTTAACAATTGAGAGGTGTCAGAGAGTACTGATACTGCACTGGTGAAAAATACTGTTGTTACAGTCCTTCTGCCTGTGCCTTGGTTGAGCATGATGGTTATTAGTGGGAACCCAGGATATTTTCCCTGACTATGCAAAATCTGAGTGCCATCTATAGCACAGTTGGCAAATATATCTCCAACTCCATAAACAAAACTGGCTTCTCCATTAGCTTGAACTTAAGCAGTCAAGTACATTAGTGCTTAGCAGGTGTGGAACAATACTGAATTAGAATAGTCAACCCTTAACTTTGAACAAAATTTTGGGATTAGTAGCTCAGATGGAAATAAAAATCATTGACCACACCAGCAAGGTTAACCACACGCAATTTTACTAAAAAGAGATGTGTTTAAATTCACTACTACTAACAGCATGGCTAGACCCTCATCCCTCTCTGTGAACATGAATTTATGCTGAATTTGCTTACCTTAAAACTTGATTTATTGTGACTGACTTAATCCTGACTTCTCATGCTGTGCTTTAAAAAAAGAATCTTAAATTCTATGTTCATAGGAAGGATCTTAAAGAGGATTTAAGACCTTGCCTACAGAATTTGAAAGTCTTTGCTTTAGAATATCTGTTGTATAAAGTTAACATAGGAAAAGAGAAGATATCTCTGTGGAAATAATTATATACTGCAATATACCAGAGGACTCTCCAGGGCTTTAGTCTCCTGTATATTATGCTTCCTCCTCCTCTCCAGGATCATTTTTGTTATTGACCAAAGAGCTGTACAGGGAAAAGTAAGTAAAATATGCTCAGCGCTTTTTTTCCAACCAAGAATTGAAAAAGTTTCCAAGAGTTGGTTCTCCTGATAATGCTGGCTTTTTATGGGACTTGATTTTGTCAGGCATGGACAGTCATTTAAGTGGGAGATAGGGGAATTCAGAAGTCATCTTAGGCAATAATATCTTGCAGGAACAGATCTTCCTTCTTGATCAAAGTGATAAAGATATGAACATGTGATCTTTTAAACTTTGGGTCTTTTTATAACTTTTGTGCTTTTCATTTTAAAATTCTGATGCAATATCACAGAACAGTTAGCTTAAAACTGTCATGTCTCAGTAGGTTAAGAGAAAAAAGCATGCATTCTTATTATTTTTGTAATTGCCTTCTTCCTTTATGCCAAACCCCTTTGTGGTTATGATTTGGTCTCTACTATAATTGTGAGCTCTTCAGGTGAAATAGTATTTTTTTTTTCTCTGCTGTGCCCTAGCACACTCTGAGCTTTTCAGTAAGTACTAAGTGCTAGCGGCAGATGCCAGAGCAAAAAGTGAAGTGAAAAGTCTTTTGTCTCCAGAACAGGTATACTGCAGAATGAGAGTGTAATTATCCATCTCCATACTTCAAGACAGGAGGTCAGAAGAACATCATTACCATTCTCATTCAATCCTAAACAGAGACTACCCAAGAATACCAAATGTCTAACAGGATGATGGATTGCTATTTAAGAAAGCTCTTATTTTGCTTAAATACTTACAATTTATGCCTACATATTCATAATTGGGCCCTAGTAACTTAACTGAAAACCTGCAACTCACTTTGTATAGGTCATGAAACAGTAAAATGGTAGATCAAAACAAACAGGCAGTGCTCAAAGTCATCTAACAATGAGAAACTGTTTTTTGCAGTCAGTGATCTATTCAGTTCCTGTAATTTCTGTCAGTTTTCTAATGGGCCAGTAGCAGGCTATGACTGCCGGTAGGTGGCAAATACATCATTAACTCAGTCCCATAGTCATGGGTGTTGAAAAAGAGTGAATCTCTTCCCTGCATCTCCTTGGGACTTGGCTTGGACTGTAGCTTAGCCACTACGATAAAGAGTGGCAGAATGATGAAGGTGGTTCTTTGCCATGGTGGAGACAAGTGAGGGTTTTATTTGAAAATGTTTGCACACAATTTCAGTTGGAGCAGTAAATTTGGGAAGAAAGATGTCCCACTCTACCTGGTATTCAAGGCATTTAGAAGGGTGCTGTAGTAGCTCTTGGAACTGTAGCATATAAGCAAAGGGAAATGAACAATTTAAAGAGAGAGAAGTAAACACCTCTTAAGGGTTTCTGTTTTCGTAAGTGTTAAAGTTAACAAGGTATTTTACAAGGATCTGAGCATATAAAAGCATTAAAGGACAGATGTGTGAAATAATATTGGATAAAATAAAGGAAACTCTACCTCATTCTTCTTTAAAGGTTTTGTAGAAGCACAAGTAAATGCTCCTAATGGCATTGTTACATACAGACCATCTGGCATGAAAGAAACACTTTATATTTGTATGTCTAAATTCTGTAATAACTGTATTTTGCTGGCAGTAGAAACAGTCTTATGCTATTTGCAGTTTTCCTCATCAAATCTGTAATTATGCAATGTTTCTGTCTCCAATAAAGGAATTTAATGGGCACCTGTTTGCAGCATGTTATGAAATCATCATTGTTGAGTACAACTAAGTAATTATCCCATGGATAGGAGCTGTTATGAAAAAAGGTTCTTGAAGGCTAAATTAAAAGAAAAAAGAATTACCGAATGAAGTGTGGCATTTAAGAACAACAGAGCAAGACATAAGTGGTGAGAGATGAGCCAACTCTATAGTCAAAATGCAAAGCCCTGTTCTCCCTTCTGGCTTCCACTGAAGTCTAAGGGCATGACACTCAGAGGGAAGAATGAGGCCTTAACTGAGGCAGGTGTGCATCTGCCCTGCCAAGCCTGGAGGCTGAGCCAATAGTTTCATCACGGTAAGAAATGCTGGACAAATCAAACAGCAAAGGAACTAGCTGCTAACCATGTTGTCATGAAACAGCTTTTAACGTTGTCAGGCCTATGTAGCAGTGATTGAATGCAGTCCCCTTTCTAAAGGTTTTGGAGCAATGAACTCAAGGGAGAGAAGAAAGCCAGAAAAGAACTTTATACTTTGAGTACTCACTTCACAAGGCAGTTCCTGAGTAGTCATTACTCTAAAGAATATCGACCAATGGGAAGTCCTTTGAAGATGGAAAACACTGAAAAGTGAGTGTCATTAAAATCTTGACATTTGCCATGTGTAGTAGCTACATTTACCAAAATACTTGACATGTTCCCCTTTTTCAGAACAGGCAATACTGTGATTAAAGATAGTACTGATCCGTGCTGTGGTAAAGTACACATCAGGGTGAATTTTCCATCTGGTTTGGTTCTTAGTCACTTCAGGGAAGGCTGGCGTGGATACAGGAAACTTTAAAGAAGCTGTATGCAGGTAAGTACTAAGTGTTGTTAATTATTGCTAGGGGAATGAGCCTAACATGTCAGAATCAAACTTCTTCCTGTGTTTTGGCCTCTCCATTCTCATCCAGAGAGAACCTTTCTTAACTGTAACTCTAGCTTAAGCTTCAGTAAGACAGTTTTCAAAATTTGTTGGTTCCAAGTAGTAAGAATTTGAGGACTGATCCTGCAAGGTGCTTAGCAGGCTTCGTAGACAGAGACACCTGTGCCTCTTAGCAAAACTTGAAAGACCCCTTGTTTCATCCATTTTGAACCATCTCACTAGCTGGCAACAGCTCTGTTTAATAAAGAGCTTGTTGCAGCACTATCACCGATGTTGTTTTCTCAGTCTGAAGAGTCCAGATTCCAAAGATGCTGATTTGGGGTACGTAGTCTTGTAAAGTTGATGTGAGGAAAAATCAGTTTTAAAATACTATGGTGGGAGGACAAGAGCAGAAAGAAAAAAACTGCATTCTGGTACATACAAACAGGGCAATGACAAGTTGAGATTCCAGTATAGGCAGTCAATATAAGAATTAGAAATGCCATGTTTGAGGGTGTATCAACAAAGTCCTGAATTTTGAATTTCAGTTTTTCTTCTTCCTTTCCTTTTGCTCAGTCTTATGACACTGTGTCATCACAATGGTGATTTTAATGAAGCTGCTAAAGAATAACCAAAGAATTCTGCAAAAAGCAAAATTCTGTGTAACATCTTTGTTGTTTGGGTGCTTTTCCAAAGACAAATTCGTAAAAGAAATTACGAGAATGTGGAAGCTGTCTACTTCCCTCTGTCCTGAGTGAATGATTTTTATTGACAGGTAAGAAAGTGTGGTCCTACTTCACCTGCAGGTGAATATTATGTTGCATCTGTACAAATTTAAGATATTAAATTCTCGTCATTGCCAATGTCAGGTTTTATAGGAAAAAAGTGTTTATTCTAACTCACATAAGTTCTCATGGGTCAGTTAAAGAAATTATATTCTTTTGAATTGATTTCCAAACAACTTCTTTTTTGTGATTTAAATTTTTTCATCTTACCCATGGAATAATTCTTTTCAAAGCTTTGACTTTGGTTAATTCATGCTCTTCTTTTACTTTGATGGCAGCGTAGACCAACCTTTTTTAGACCAATGAAAAGAGAAAATTCTTGTACATAGAAAATATCCTAACCAAACTTGGTATTTGTGTGATAAATACCTGACTTTAAAGATAAGCAGAATAACAAATGTTTAAAAGGGATCAGTTCTAACCACAGACTGTGTAAAATATATCCATCCTTTAATATTAGGCACTGTGTGTTTTATCAAAGGGACTTAGAATTGAAGTATTTTAAATTATCTTCTGATTGGGTGAGATAACAATTGCATGTCTAAAGCACATATGCATTTTCATAGCCTAAAAAATATATGCCTTCTGAACAAAAGGCTGATCAAGGTGATACTGATTTGGTATGTGGCAATATCTATGAAGCAGGCATTTTGAAAATGCCCGCTGGGCAGGTCAGTCATCCACAGTACACAACACATACTTGAGGATCCTTCTGGGTCCACAATGCCAGAGGATCCCTGTCTTTATTTTCAAGAAGGAAGGTGTAGCTAGAGCCCTGGTCTAGATGGGCCTATGCAGCTGCAACTATGTTGTAATATGAAGACTGTGCTTCACAGGCTTGTATGTGTGAAGGAGGTGATTTTATACCCATCCCCTGATGTCTTTTACCGGATTTACAAAGTAAATATATGCTGGGAGGCTGCTGCCACCAGAAACACTAACACCTGTGAAACTGCTTTTGACAGAGATGAAATTCATCTAACGTACCACATCTAAGAAGAAAACAGAGGTTGTGGTTTACCTGCTCTTGAGGCGAAGTTTACATAGACCAAAACCAAGCAAAGCCAGTGGAAACACCACCTTTAAATTCAACTGGTATTGGCTCGGGCCCTAACTTGAGATGACTTTCATGCTCTTGAGGTCCTGCTGCTGCTGCTGCTGCTGAAGAGAATGGCTCTACTCTTCCTGCTTCCAGCTGCTCCAGCCCTGACCCCTTCTTGTGCCAGTACTGATATTTGAGCAGTTGCAGAGTGACCAGATCACTGTTTGACCACAGAAAGGGGTGCATATAGGCCATTCATGGGAAGAGCAGGACTGCCCTTTTAGCGAGGACACAGCTTTCAAGGGACTGAAACCGGTTATGAAGCCGCACCCATGTGAAATGTTAAGACTTGAATCATCTCTAAGGTTCAAAGCAATTCTAGTATGGCTCTTAAACTCTTATGCACCAAACGACTTGCTTAAGTCATTGCTTATTTCTGGGTTTGTTTGCTTCTTCCTTTAGCTCAAGCAGGACTCGTGCCTGAGCAAAGACTGTAGTATTTGATTTACTGCAAGGTCTTATGTTGAAAAAGAAAAGAACTGCTGAAAGTTTTGTATCTTCATCATAAAGGCATAGTTGAAAGATGGCTAGAAAAAGATGGTGAAAAATACTTTGGAAAAATACTTCCATATTTTTAAGAAACCTCAGTGCCTGAAAATTTGAAGTAAGAAAAGTGCCACAGCTCAGACTCCTACCCCAGTATCTTACAGCTCTGAGGACGGGGCTCTGACCATCCTGTTGCCTGGATCACATCAGCTAAGACACACATCACTCCTAAGTGCTTATGGACTTAACATCACTCCCTTCCTTCACCACAGAGTCTGTCCTTACTGATATCCTTCAAAAGGGCAGAAAACCTGAGTGGTTTGTCAGCTGCTTTTATTCCTGTCTGGAAAATGTCCTCCTGCAAACGCCATCCTTTAACATCACCCATAATACCTTTGCTATTCCCTCCTTTTGCAGGTGGAATTTTTTAGCTTTGTAGGCAAAGCAATTGAGTTTGAGCTAAGCCCAAGCTTATAAATCTTCCCCAATCCCTGCTGCCAATCAGTTTTTTTCCAGGATTCTCACTCCAAAGGGGTAGGGTCAGTAACTTGCTGATGTGAAGAGACCCCATCTGTCCTGTATCCCGGGGTAATTGACGTGCCTGCTCAGTTGTCAGGTGGCAGCAATCTTCACATCATTATGTGGACTTGCAAAGTCATTATGAGGATTGTGTAGGTGAGACAGGAGTTAGTTATCCATGATAAATTGCCTTGCTAAGAGATATTGCATTTTCTCTTGCTCTGTTTTGGTATCTTTATCTACTGTGGTGATAGTGTTAGCCTGAGAAATGCTAATAGCTGCTATCAGGTGAGTCGTTAATCCAAAAATCTTCAGACTTGTCAGTGGCTGTGCCAAGGGCTTTCTAGACGGCAGAGTTTGCAGCCTCTGTGTGTTAAGGTGAAAAGCAGAAAGAGACAGTGTTGTGTATGCTTTCCTGAAGGAGCAGGGAAATGCAGTTTCAGGAATGCAGGGTTTGTTTACATGGCACACTCAAGGATTCCTGAGCAAGGAATGTACCTCTTGCTATTTGGTCCATTGTATTCCTGAAATGAGATTTTCTTTTTAGGAAATAAGCAAGCTAAAGAAATAATATTACCTAATTCATTGCCTGTTTCACCTTTTCATTGAAAGACTCTGGTGAGATCACAAATACTGGTGCACTTTCATCCCTGTAAAGTATGACCTCCAAAGAGGTGAAGTGCAATTTTTTCAACTTCTGGGAGACAGACTACAGTCTGTCAGTCCAAGTAGAGGTTTATTTAAGAAGATGTGCATGAAGACCTTGCAACTGATAATGCTAGTGCATTATGCAAATGAAACATAACCAATCAGCAGTTTTTTTAGGTCACATGGCTACTCTGTCTTTGAAAGATCAGTCTTGCTGGGTTCCTATCTTGCAGGTCCTTCCCTCAGCAAAGGTGAATGCAGAGAGCTTGGCTGTACCTCTTGTAGCTGTTTAACTCACAGAGTTGGACTTGGAAGTGGCTTCCTTTTGCTAGTCTCCATGCCGCTACATCCAAGCAGCTCAAAGAAAAAATCCTTACTCCACATTTCATTTCACATTCTAACAAACAAAATCAACATCTCTACTACTTCCCTATTTTTGTGTGCAGGTAATATTGGCAAGCTTTTTCAATACTAAGACAACGTTAAATCAACAGATAAGACAGATGTCGATAAGTTTGGGCTTACAAAAGAACTCCAACATTTCTACAGGATAGGATCATATTTAAATAAAAGTTTTGTTTTCAGAACATGTACATATCTCCGTCCAGCTCGCAACCTCTTTGTGGCAACTTTATCCTGGAAAGAGAAAGTAACATGAACAAGGCTTTAACCTTTATTTAAGCAGCCAGAGGAAAAGCTAACAGTGTTTGACCCAGTGAGACTATCATCAAGTCATCTAGGAAATTGAGGGCAAAATTCCTCTGCTGCAGAAATGTTTAACCTGCTTTAACCTTTTTTTTCTTCTTCACTAATAAAACATGTATTGTTAGGAAAAATAATTTTGTGTTTGTATAAAGCAGGTAGCCAGAAAAATGTATGGTTTTCTTTTTAAAAAATGCGAAGTAATTTTTCAGGGAAGGAAGAATATTCTGACTCACAGATCAGTAATCAACCAAGTATAGTGTAACARTTACTGTTTTATTCAATAATAAGATGGTATGTTTGAGATCTTTTACAGGAAAACTGAAAATCAAACTGCAATTACAGTAAATTGCTAAAGCCATGTTGGTTTGTAATGATTTATTTTTAAAAGACACTTCTCTTGGTCTCTCTGCAGTGCATAATGTAAGTTTACCAGTTAAGAAGCGGTTTTCATTAGGGAAAAATTCTAAGCAATATGGAAAGGAAGAAAAGATTAGTGGTTACCCTTGATCAATTCCTTTCTGTGCCTTTGAGCAAGTCAGGTATCTCTCCTAGCTCCTATTTTCCAGCTGTAAAACAGGGGTGATAGTTCTTAGCTCGCTGAGACACTCCTATGAGGATAAATGCATGACAGGCCGTATGACATCCAAATATTGCAGCAATGGAGAGCCATATGGAACTGAAGACAGATTCCACCATGGCTGCCTCTTCCACATTAATTTATAATAGCGTGCTTACTCTTTCAATTAAAACTTACAATTACATTTCTGCCAAGCTCAGTATTGCTTCCAGTTTCAGTGAAACTTTGCAAGCTGGAACATTGCCTACAGCCAACAGTGATATTTAAATGCAAAAAAAAATCAAGCTTATTCATGGCCAAACCTTGTCTAATTCCAGGCCTTGTCAGTCTATGGTATTGATTCAGGTTTAAACAAATAAACACCCAGCTCATTTTAACCCAGCCTTGGAAGAGTTTGTATTGCTGAAATGCACCACTTTGCATCACAAGTGATATCTCCTTGGATTATGAGTGCTCAAAAGCAAATTAATTATACCAACAACAGGTATCTAGGCACTGTGGTGTGTGTTTGCAAAAGGGTACTTGGCCACTTGAAATTTAAGCCTTTTTCCTTTGTGCAGATAGAGCAAACACAACTTGGACCTCAGAGGAGCGAGGTTGCAAGAAGAACTCTGGAGACAGCACCAGAAAGCCAAGTTTCTAGGCTTACGTGTTCAGTGGCAGTGTTTTTTGTATCCATAGCTTTCCTAACTGAGGACCAGCTGTTGTGCAAACACAAAGTTCTTTTCTGTTACTAACCAGCATAGGGTAAAAGAATCCATACAGGTGAGACTTGAAACATTTACTGTGTTTATTTTTGTGATCTTGACCTAAGCCCACAGAACTATGGAGCCCCACAATCATCTGTGAAATAAAGAACACATTGCTTATTGCTTAGGAAAAAAAAGATGGAGCTCAGCTGCAGTACAGTGACTTGACCAAGATCTTTATGATCCAGAATTGCCTGGCTTCATGCACCGTCCAGAGCTGTGAGAGCCCTCTAGGTGCCCGTGTGTGTTAGTGAAGAACTGAGCATTGTGAGCTGTCACCTGGCCAGTCCAGAGTGTGGTCAGGCTGGCTCTGCTTGCTGTACCTTCATGAGAGTCCTCCTCCACAAGGAGGCTATTCTGCAGCTGCCTTCTGGCTCCTTTGTGTAGCACCACAATTATTTAGCCAACCAGATAATCTTCTGGTGTACAAGATGAGGTGAGGTGGCTGAAAAAAAAAAAAAAAAGAAGAAAAAAAATAAAGTAAGACCCATGTTTGGTCTGTTCCTTCCTGCCCACAAGTGAACTATTTTTGCTCCTTAAACTTGCTCTGGTTTAAAAGAAAAAAAAAAAAAGTGAAGTACCCGTTGCCAGAAAGCCTCTTCCATGACCTCCACTGAAGAAGTAAGAGCTGACATCTGCCCTGGAGCCTGCAGTCAGTATGTGTTATGTTCATGTCTGTATCTTATCCCCGCTCCGTCTTTTCCAGGTTAATCTGATTTTTGAATGCCTGAACTGCAGGAACATTCATTCCCTGCTAAAACACAGAGCTCCCAAGTTTTCTTCACTTAGCTTGTGCTTAAAACCTACCTTGTCTCCAGCAATCAGACTTTGACCCCTCTGATTCCCGCTGGCAGAATGACTCTAGGTTGTTTATCACAATCTTAACTTTCCAGGCAAATTACTCTTTTAACTCAAGATGCGTGATTGGATTTTTCTTCCTGCTTGAAGAAAGGTGTCCATCGCAGGAAATGTGCAGTCCTATCCTCCCTTGAAAATTCTAGGGGATGTAAGAAGAGTTGTAGTTTTTCATGCACAAAAAAAAAACAAAAACAAAACCCTGTATACTTTCAGTCTGAAATAGCTTCCTCTGAGTAAACAAAATACTGCAGAACAGTAAAGTCTCTGTGAGGTAGCAATGTATTTTTAGCCATGCTATACATAAACAACCTCCAGACCTGCTTACAACCGAAGTGTGATATGCTTTGCTCTTATGTCTGTGTTTAGGCACCTTTTATCAATACAGAAATACAGCTGCAGCTCTACTAGTGAAGCTGCATTTGCTGTTTATATAGTAAGAACCATACCTGGCTATGACTGCACATAGGAAAAACTAATCTAGGAAAAGCATATTTTTGCTAGAACAACGGAGTCATTTGGGGCTTTGGCTGGCACAGCTCTGTTGGGGAAATCACAATTCACCATGCTCCTAGTTGGCATTACTGTTAGCAGAAGTCTGGAACGGAGTCATAGTCTCACAGGACTCAGCTCAGGAAGAACAGATTGACTTTAAACTTACTGATCCCAGGCGACTCAGGTCTTTGGTGTTTTCTTGACAGCCCCGAGAGCTTGTGTGAGTTAGAACAGGCTTTTACAGAACTTTTATAATGCAGTGTGATATGGCTTATACTAGAATATGCCTCCTTTACCCATAGCCACTTCTGCCACATTACTTATACCAGCAAACTTGAGTACCACCTTCTCCAGGAGATACTCTGTATCATTCTTACTTTAACCTATTCCTGCTTCTTTACCTGAAAAAAGAAGGTTGTCAGTGGATTGGGATCTTGTTCCAATTACCTTCCTGGCTTTAAAGCTTGTGCAGGAAAGAGCCCAACCCTCCAGACAAAATAACATCCTCCCTTTCCCCTGCCATCCAGCACTGTGTCCTCGAAAAAGAAAAAAGAAAAAAAAAGAAAAAGAGCAAAAGGAATATAGAGAACAGAGGTAGAGACTGTATTTAAACAAGAAACCATCTATATCAATCCTGCCAACAAACACAAAAGTATTAATTCCTTCTGTACTTATTTAAAAGCTTTAGTACTGCGTTTCTTCCAAATCAAACAAAATTGAAATAAAATCCCTCTTATGCTAAAATAATGTACAAAGGGAGCATTTGGGAGAGACTATGGAAGAATGGACCACAATCATCTTCATCCCATTAGCACTACCTTAAAAGTTCAGGTTCTTATGTCATATTCTCTTCTTTTACTATTAGTATGCCCCAGATTATTACCAGTATTATTGAGATTCATAGCAAAGTAATTTTAAATTCTGCATTATCCATTTAAATTTCAGCTTGCCATGCACTTTTCAGCCTTTATTCTGGTCTGCTCATTTGACTTCTGGTGGATGGAAGCTCTCAGCTGACACAGGGCTAGGATGCTGCCCCTGAACTCTCAGTGCTCGTCTCCCAGAGAGGTGAGGGAATGGCCAAGTGGTTTGTACTCTGGCTGCTCCTACCAAGTCTCAAAGCTGAGGGAGTGTCTAGGTGCTCAGTCAGGCACATGCTCCTCTACTTCAGTGTCTCCCCATCCTGCCAGGAGCTCCTTCCAAGGACCACTGCTGAATTCCTGGGTAGAAGCAGAAACCATCAAAGGATCTGGACACATTTTCCACTATCAGGTATCTGTCTTGCTTTGTCCCCCGTACTGATCTAAATTAGAGATAGCCAATTGATGGCTTAGGGGCCAGATCTGTTCCATAACAGAGTTTTATTCTCCCCTTCTCTCCTCTCCTAGAAATGCTGGCAGGCCAGCCCAGTTGCTGCTGTTGCTGATGTAAGGCTGGGGGATAGGGAAAAGAGGCAGGGGATAAAACAGAAAGTCAAGTTGAAGCTGTCAGGACTGGCTGGCTCAGCTGTAGGACCATGTGAACAAGACTGTTCTCTAAACACATGGTGGGAAATGAAAGTGTACAGAAGTTGGCTGTTCTTGCTTGAACTATGCCGAGGTCAAACTGGGAGAACCAAGGCACTGTACTAGGATCTCCTAACTTCTGGGCAGCAGTGAGAAATGATCCAGATTATTGTGTATTAAGTTGAAAGAACTGCAAAGTCTCAAGGAGAGCACACCTGAACTTGACTTATCTAATTCTCATTTTGGTTTCTTCTTCACCCCTCTGTCTCTTGTGAGGAAGAATGATTTTCACTCATTAAAAAAAAAAAAAAAGAAAGGAAGTAATTTGCATGATGACTGCACTGTTTATGTTGGCTTTTAAGGATCAGTAGTATAGCTGAACCCAAAATCATGACCCAGGTCTTACAACCATTTGAGACAACCTTGAAAATCCCAAGCATCATCTAAAAAATAAAACCAAACATTTGGAGCTCTCTGTCTTGGCTTTCCTGTTTTTTAACTGCCTGATACACATATTCCACCTTTACTCCCCATCATATGTGCTAAAAAATAATGTTTAAAAATAATTTTTTSATGTCTACAGCATGTAGAACTTTAAGAAAAGTACTAGGTATTGTGGTGCTGGCAATAAAACACAGACATCTGATTACACTGTGTGAGGTATTTTTCTAACAATTTTAAGATGTTCTTACTTTATGGCTGCAGTTATTTTGAAGTAGTATTGCTCCAGCGATTTGTCATCTCTCATCTCTCCTTTTCTTGGGAATCTTTGTGGCCTGTTGCTGGAGGTATCACAGTGTTAGACAAGACACTTCTACTTCTGGCCTTTACAGGTGATGTATAGTAGCATGTTGTTTTAATAAGCATTTTCAAATATCTACTCATCCATCCCACTAACTTGAATTGTCATCACTACAAACGATCTTTACTTTTTTCATTATAAAGATTGCAATATCAGTAGTTGATTACAGTGAGAAGCAGAGATTGATGGCATTATAATCTCTGCTGCTAACATGTCATACAGCTAACACACATTACTTCAGATGTATCTGAATGTTATATCTGGGGCTGTGGAAAGACCCAGCCTCTGCTGCTGCCATGGAAATCACCACACCCTACTCTCTAGCCGTTGTCTCTTGCTGGAATTTTTTGTGGTTCTTGGTTTATTAGAAATATGCATTTGTAAATTATTTAATACCATGTAGGTAAAAATCCCAAGACCTTTGACAAGAGTATAACTTTCAGCTTGGTTAGCGATACTTCAGAAGCACAGCCCTTTCCCCACCAGCCAGCAACAATAACCACCTTTTCTCCTTCCCGGGTGCTTGGGGTGATCCTTGGCTGCACCTGAGGCTTGACAAGGGGATGCTCTTGGCCATCATGAACGTTCCCAAAGGCTTGGCCTACAAACAGTGAATAAAGAGAGCAGGCTTACAGTTTGTATGTTGTAGATGTGCTACTTAGAGGATTAGTTACAGAAACACCAGTGGGATAGGAGGGAGAGAAAGAAAGAGATTAATGCCATAGTGTTTCAGGACAAACTTTAACTAAGAAATTTTAGAAATCTTACAAGAAAGTTGGTTCTCACAATATTTCCAGATTGAAAACATTTGCTAAGGTCAAACTGTAGGCTTTTACATTTCTTTCTGGGAACTATAATGCTTTAACCATCAGTTCAAAGTAGAAAAATTTCTGGTGGCTGCAAGAATGCTTCTTCTGGATTGCACAAATCCTATAGCCAAGTCGGCTGTCCAAATTCTCTTGTTGGGAAACAGCCCTTCTTGCTTTCTCACCAAACCAGTGTTTTATTAGTTAGCAATAGATGGCGCTAAATTTCCACCTGTCCAATGCTGTCAGCCAGAAAATGTATTTGAAGTAATTAGGCCTGCAAGATAACACTTAAAAGGGTTACTGCTGAAGTTGATGAAAGTGTGTGGGCATAGAGAGGCAGGAGTGCCAAGATGCTTCACCAGCTGGAGAAGTCTTAGGTGAGATAGTCTGGCTGCCAGAACAGGCTGCCAAGAGAGTCAAAGGGAAGGAGCCAGGAACTGGAGAACGATTTGCAAATTCTTGAGAACAGCTATCCCCATCCTCTTGCTGGCTGGGTCAGGTAATGCCTGTCATTATCAGCGACTGAGGATCCCAGGCCAGACATGTGAGGATACCACTAGAGAGTCTCAGTTTTGTCAGTGGTCTGCCACAAACTCCCCAGCCCAGGAATAACCTATCCCCCAGCACAGGCTATACGGTTGAGCCGTGTCAGTCGGAGCAAGATTGTGCTGGCAGGACTGAAGGGAAGGGCTTCAACAGCTTCCACACAGTCCTGATGGCTAGCCACCCCATGGCTTTTGGTGTTTACAAGTGTGGGGAGCAGACACACTCATTTCTTGGGTGAAGGGGAAAGGAGAAGTAAGATTGAATTAGACTGAAAAAGACTGCTGTATTTTGTGCTGCTTCTCTGCACGGCAGCATGGAGCACCTCCACAGCGTGGGGTTCAGTGCCTAGAGTTGTCATTGCACAGGCTTCTTCTTCTGTGTAGTAGCCCAGCATCCCGAAGAGGACAGGTACAGGCAAGGGAAAGGACAGGGCAGCTTACTGTGGTAGTGCTTCACTTTCATGCATGCTGTGGAAAGGAGATTCAGAAGAGGAGAGGTTGTCCTGCTGGGAGCTAGGGCACAGCTGGTGCTACACGGCTTTCCATATACTGCTTGGGGTAGCTGTCCTCACCTGGCCAAGCTGAGCAGCTGCCTGCAGCACCCACATGGCTTTCTTAATGCTGTTCAGTCTGCCCTCCCACAGGATGAAGCCCTAGGGCTGTTTTGTAAGGTGCTTTGTAAGGTGCAAACATGATGTTATTTAGGGAGGAGTGCAATGGGGAGTGGAGTCTGTGTTCTGCCTTGGTTCGTTGGGAAGAGTATGTACTGCATGCTGCTAGGGAGCTATGGGCACTATTAGCTCTCGAATGCTTTGCCAATGTGAAGCATGTCACTCACAAGCTTGTTTTCCTAAACAGTTTTCCCCTCGCAGATACACCTTAGCAGAACTTGCAGGGTTTTTTTCCATTTTGGAAAATCCTGCATTTCTCAGAAGGCTTCTTTCTCCTCAGAGCTGTTTTGCACAATGGAAGGAGGAAAATTAGAGCATTGGGTGGATGATAGCTGCATCGCACGTATGCTTTGTGGTACACTGGCTTCTTTATTAGGAGGACAGGAGCAGGTGCTGCTGGAGCCAACACAAGTGAGGGTGTGCAGAAAGAAAAGGAAAAGTCCCCAAAATATAATCCTAACCAAAAATGTGAATTAGGCGTGGAAAATGCAGAAACGTACTGTCAAAGCAAAGAACACGGGTTTTTTGCTCAGAGACATACCTGTATTAACCGGGGAAGCAGAAGAGGAAACAGGGCATTTCATTTGAAAATGAAAAGCAAAAATGGAAAGCCTGTATTAACTTTGTAAATCATCAAAATTCTCCAGACATGACACTTGATCCAGCTGCCTGTCATGAAGAAAACTGCCCACATTTGCTGTTTAGCCATCCAGAATGTGACTTGCCCTGTGTGAGGAACGGCATCCAGTTTTATGAGTCTCATACAGAGTCTCAGTTCTGCATCCTTCAAGCCAACTGAAAAACTCCCTTGACCAAATGTTTCGGAACCTTTTATATTTCTCCTTCTAAATAATTCCTCCTTCCTTAAAATGTGATCGTTCATCAGTCTGGCACCATTAAAGCAACATACAGTGGTCTGATGCTTAAAATCTGTAACCTAGAGGATTAAACATGGAAGCCAGAGTTGCGCTCTGCTCCTGTCCTTGCCTCATGTTCCGTTATATATTCTTTTGTCATGGACGTTCATTCTCTTTCCCCATGCCTCTAGTAGTGCTCACCTCACAACACTGGTGTAAAAATGATTGGTTGCATCTCTATTCAAAGATATAATTAGAGGTATTCTTATTACGGCAGTAACTCTCTGCAATACTTTGCATAAGAAAATATAGCTAGAAACTGAAGTTAAAAGACAGTTAAATGGTTCCCCCTGCCACCACCCCTCTGTTTCCTATCTGTGTGCCCAAAGCCAAACCATAGTAATGTGCAGAAAGGCTTGCCTGCCCTTCCAGGCAAAAACTTAGAAGTCCAATGCCAAAGGCTCTCAAGTGTCAGAAGTTTGTTTATAAAGATAGGAAGACAGTGGCACACATAGACTGTAAGATTTTCAGGTACTCAGCTGATGTTAAAGGTAGGCCACTGCACTTCAGTTGCCTGTCTGTGGCTTCAGGAGCTCTGCTGCAGGCAGCAGCATTTGGAAATGCTGCTCCTCTTCGCACTGGCAGCTCGTGCTGTTCTGAGGGGGAGAAAAGGTGACTACTTCCACTGAGCAGCAGGGCGCTCCTCTGCTTTTTCATATCCTCAGACAAAGGGTGTATAAAACAGACTTAGACCCATAAATCCTGTGTGATTTAAATACTGAATGTTAACTGTTAAAAGTACTCTTAATAAAAAGACTCTGAAAGAGTTATTAAAAAAACCCAACAATTTTCAACTACTGCTAAATGAAGCAATAAATGCACATACAGTTAGTGATGTATCTTTATTATCATTCTAAATTTCTGTGGTATTAGTAATGTACTCTGGTGACTGCAACAAGCTGCACGAGGCAAAAATGATTCTCCAGTATCTCCCTTCTTCCAAAAGGTGTTGCTATTATACAGTTCTGTTAAAGACACACAAAGTCCTCTAGAAAGCAGGGTGGAATAAAATGTGGTAAGACTGGATAAAAAATGTAAACCATACTAAGTATATAGAATTCAGTCACAAGGATTTCTATTATGCAGAGAAAAGAGAGCCTTTAGTGTAGTATGTGTCCACAGTATAAATAGTTCGGCAAAATGTAAACACCAAATATTTCCACCAGAGATCTTTGCAACCTCACATACAGTAGCTCTACTTTTCTTTTCATTAAGGATTTCATTTAATAAAGGGGCTTTTGTGGACTGAATTGGGAAAAATAGCAGCCACCTGTAGCTTTTTTTTAAACCTAACAGTACATACAGTACATCTATCAAAAGCAGAGGAATTTGAAACCTTCAGACTTTTTAAAGAAGCAAGTTCCACACATGATACAAAACAAATGCCATGTGTGCACCAAGCCAAGCAAATTAACAAAAGGGCAGGGGCATTTCCAATATTGCTTAAATAATTCAGGCTTAATAATGGGCTCTTTTCACACATCCACACAAAAGCTAAAATGTGTTTAAGAAGAAAAACATGCATTTTCATTGTATTGTATGGCAAGAAGCCTGATTTTTTTTAAAAAAAAGCCRTTAATCCTAAGCACATGAATTCTTTATTTTGCGGGGTGGGGTGGGGGGTGGAATGTGAGTATAGCACCTCGATGTAGAGCTGTTCTTTGTGGATAAAGGAGAAAGATCAATTTGCCTGGACAGTTATGTACTGCTTGCCTGTCAGAAGTGCTCTCTTGAGGTCTCCTCCCCACTGGATAGGCATCACAGAAGTCCCCTAGGTGTTGCTCTTTTTACTATCAGTATTCAGAGAGAAGCCAAGTATTATGTGGGTACAGAGACTGCTGTGGTGCAAAGACTGTTTTTCAGAGGTGCAGAACTTTCTCCATTCCTGCTAGAGCCGGGTGTCTTTAGATGCTCAACAGTTCTGGATGTAAAACTGTAAAATGTTCCTAAAGGTGGCACCTTTAGGTCAGAGTGAGTGTATTTAGTTGAATTATTCTTCAGAGCTACTAAGTCCCTTATTTTTCACAGCCCCAGATTAATTATAAACCCATTCCTTAGAGTGACCGGTCAGCTTCTGCTCTTACTGGTTGGAGTGCTAGTGGTGAGCGGCGGTGGTGTTTTACAGGAATCTAGATTTGTTAGGATTTCCTTAAAAAGAAAAAAGTATTTTTAACATGATCTTGCTTATGTTTTTCAGTCCAGTGGATAGTGACAAAGAGACAGGACAAAAAGATACCAAAAAAATGACTCATGCAGGAAATTTAAAATTACGCTTTGGTTGATATAAACAGTCCTTTGTATAGAAATGTTGTTCCCAATCTTCATTGGCTTTGAATAAGCAATACAACATGTCACACTTTGCTTTTCCTGTTGGCCTCCATTTAAACTTCTTAATTTCCTGTGGCCCACCAACATTAAAAGGTCTTGTGAATAAAACATTTGCCCTCCTTCCATATAAAACAACAAAGGGCCTCTACCACACATACAGTAGAGATGAACTTGGACTCCGCTGACCCAGTGACACAGAACTGTATGACTACAACACTTAAAAATTACTGCCTTTTGACTCCAGCCCTGGAAATTTGATTGTGTTCAGCCTGAGTCTAAAGACTGATGTGACTGCGTGCCACTGTGGCACATGCATGGTATCTGAAGCTGTTGGTGGCTTGTTCCAGCTCCAAGTTGTTAAGGAGGCCTCTGTGCCAATTGCTTGAACGCGGTAATGCTCCAGAAACTCACCAGCCTGCATTTTCTCAACGCTAGGGACCAAAGGTGGGAATAAGAGCCATCTGCACAACTAGGGAGTGTGCTGCAGTAGGGGAACCTTAAGCAGTCAGTTAGGGTTTATTATGGTCCCTTTGTGCCTCCATAATGTCAGCCAAGATTTCCCCTCTAGCTAAAAGTGCTTTACAAACATTAACAAATAATCCTATGATTTTAGATTTTGTTCCCCTTTTCTAAACACAGAAATACGTCACAGAAGCTGTGTTGCCCAAGAATCACAGAGAAAGTCACACCAAGGATGCGAACAGAAATTAGTGGTTCCTAATTCCTCTTTTCCAGCCATGAGGGTTTTTTTATAATTTGTTGTAAGTGGTATCCTATTTTCATGCCATCAAATTAGATACAACTTTTTGAGGCAGGGACCTCACCTGCCTTTTTGTCCGTGAAGGGCCTTGCTGCTAAGGAAACAGTAAGTGTCATGAGCATTACTGTTGGGTCAGACTTTCAGCTGGCTGGTTATGTGATTTCAGTGAATTAGAGCCTGAACCTTGATTCAACTTTGAATGCAATGATTCAGATGCACAACCAGATTATTGGGGATCAACAAGTTGCTGTGCATCAGTTGAGTGATGACAGTTTGGATGCTTAGGCCTGATGCTACACCAGCTCTTCAGTTTCCCTGGTCATTTCAAAAAGATGTTGCTCAATGTGTACATTGAGCTAGCACATGTGTACGTTGGGCTAATGTGGAGTTTCCAGGCTACTCTAAGAGTAGCTGTTATGGTTATTTTCTGCTATCATATTAAAAAGAAACTTCTTTTTATTAAGTATTTTGAATGTACAAACTTCATCATAATATATCAGCCTAGTGTGTGTATGAAATAACTGCCTTTAGATTTAGAAATGTTTGACTTTATCCTGTACTTGTGCACATGACCTATGCGCCCTAAAATGGTTGCATGCCAACAACCAATCTCCTTTAGACACTGTCCCTAAAAAGCGAGATCTAAGCTCTGTTCCACCAGTTGCTGTAGAGCAGGCATTGTGTACTAGATGATGATCCTTGATGGGCATATATTGTTACAGTATTCATTTGTATTACACAAAACAGCTTGGTGTAATACCGTATGTATGTTTATGCATAAGCCAATGTAACTAAAAGGAACAAACCGTTATTTTTTTCCACCATTGAAAATTCATTTTCACTTTTCCCCCTTTGGATTTTTTGGATCCAGATGTAGCAAAGAAGGTAGATAGTTGCTATACAATTTAAGAAACAAGATTCCAGAAATTGGAAAGGAGCTTCTTTCTGCTTTGAGAAAGTGTGCCAGTTTGGTATTATGTTGTGTAAATTGGTATCTCCGGAGTAGAGCTGTTTGAAAGTTGATTCTTTTTTCCTGAGTTATTTTTAAAATTTGTCATATTTTTTCTCACTTTTTTCTCACTTTCCTTGCAAAAACCTGAAATAAGAGATATTTGTCAATTTTAACTGACAAAGATGAGCCTTTCTGTCTCTCCCTACGTTATTCTTTTTCAGTACAGAAAATATAAAAACAGAGAAGGGAGGAAATCAAACAGGCAAAAAATTAGTTTTATACTGCAAAACTGAAGAATTTCAAAAGGTGAGAAATTTTATTTGAAAAATACTCATTCTCTTTAAAGAAAAATATCTGTTTCTTACTGGAAAAGGTTTCAGAATAAACTATTACAACCAGTTTTACTACACTGTTATCTACTTTGGTGCTGGTTTTCCTGAGCTGGCTCTGAATTCCTTGCCTGCTGTAACAAACTGTAACGCTGTCTCAGTGAAGGCAGAATCCTGTCACGTGGCTGCCTATGTTTTTGACCTGGCATTTGGTCTGATTAAAGATGAGGTGGCTGAAAATAGTCACTCTGTCAAAAAGCAAAAGTAACCTCTTTCTGATCTCAGGCTGCAGCTCACCTCTCCTGAGAAAGCAAGTCCGTCCTCAGAAACCAGGAGAACCTGAGGACTTCAAAGGCCTCGTGGGCAATTGTGTCAATGGATCAGCCAGATTTCAAAACAATATCTAGTCTATCTGTGGCAATAAAATGGATCTTGAATAGTCCAGGAATAGACCAATCCCTGCCGCCTCAGTTTTACCAGCACAGGTCACTTTTGTCTAGGTACAGCCTGTGATAAGGAAGCTTGCTGCACTTTGGGCTGTAGAAGCCAAAGGAAAACAATTGCATCATGCAGGGATTTTTTCATTATTGTCCTGCTAAGGAAAAGAAGGAGAATCTATGTGGTAGTCATCAAGCAGCAATCTGTAAGGTTTTGGGTTGTTTTTCCATACTGAGCAATTTGGTCAGTCATCCACACTTAGCAACTGAACGAAGTACATCCTAGTGCTGGCTGCTTGTGGCCTCTGTGTCTGCTGATCAGTCATTTGAAATATGTGCTTTTCTCCTCTCCAGGCTCTCTAGATTTTAACAGATCTCCTTGGGGCTCTTCCCCCACAGTTTCAATAGTACCCCTCACAGACCGAGGGTGTGAGCTATGTCCCTCTTCCTCTCTCACCCTACACACCTGTGGCACCTATAGCAGAGCCAGGCAGAGGCCAGCCCCCACTGACACTCTCCCTAGTACCAAAGAGCATCCTGGCTATGTGAGCTTTCCTTGTTGCAGGGAGGGCAGGAGAAAATCCATCCATGATTTTCAATAAACAGACAAATTTTGCTGGGGAAATGGCCCGTACATGGCTTGCTGGCTGAATTCAGCAGAAGGGGAGCCCACAGTTAATCAGCTCTGCCTTCACTACTGGATTTCACAGCAGCTGGAACCATGTCCCAGAGGAGACATGGATGATTCAGCTCCTGGACAAACAAAGAATTAACACAATAATGTTAAGAAAGAAATATCACTGTGAACTCCTACTTCTTTGCCCCCTTCTCTTCCTCCCCTTATGTAAGGCTGTACTAAAAACAAGATCTTGGCTGGTGGTTTAAAGAGAACTCTTTAAAGTGTTAGGATGATGAATAACTGGGGCTAGCACAGGGGCCGCCTTTGACTAGGACATGACTGGAAAGGAGGCAGCACAAGCCCTCTCAGCTGCGTGGGCACTTGCATGGCAGCCAGAAGCCATCTCCGCCTTCGGCCGTTCAACATGCCGTACCCAAGAGGGTTTACAGTGGGCAGTGGTAGCAGTGTTTCAGGGGACTGGATGAGGGTAACCCAAGGAGGAACTGTAAATCTGCTCCTTGCCTGCTCTGTGAGCTGAACTGAGCTTGTGGGAACGCAGGGGGCAGGGGCAGGCTTGTCAAGTGTGCCTCAGTGTCGCCTCACACCCACAGCCTCCCTCATCCCAAGGGGGAGAAAGCCTCACAGAGCCTGAGGGACAGCCGTGGAGGAAACATCTCCTTCTCCTTCCCTCCGCCTCCCTGTCCCTTGTCCCTTCAAAAGCAATGGCTGAAATCCACTCAAAGCTAAAGCAGTGTCAGTGGGAAGCAGAAAAACTTGCCAATACACTGTCCATTCCCTGGCTTTTGAAATCTCAGTGCACAAGGGATTCATACTGCTCTTTGAACAAAGCCGACCCCAAAAAACCTCTTGTGCTACTAAATAAAGTGAAAAATATCTCAGCCTGTCTGCTTAGAAAAAAAACACAAAAGGGACATCATCTCTGGCACTACTGCACCGTCTGGCTCAATTTTCAGTCCTGAAATGTAAATGACTGATTAAATACTTGAAGATTGTCCTCCTTTATATGATCCAACATGCCTCAGAAACTGATTTGCACCTGAATGAGGAAACTGCCACCCGCAGGAGAGCGACCTTGTCCAGGGAGTGAGCCTGAGATGAGGGTCCCACCACCTAGACTAGGGAGTACCCCTGGGCTTCAGTCCCCCTGCATTCAGGTCTAACACAAAGCACACGTCCTGGGACAAAGTCCTTCCTCATTCAGGTAATACTGACATGTCTATTTTAAAGTATTTAAATATTTATATGTCACTGCGAATCAGAGAAATGTGTAAGATACTCATACAGACTAATATAAACAATAGAAAAAAACCCTTTTCAAGCTGTTTCTCTTACAAACTGAGATGGTAAAAAGAGGAGGATTGCTATTGTCATTCAATTAAAAATGCATAGATGCAGTCATATGCCGGACATGATCTGTATTTACGTAGGTAAATCCACCATATCTGTGAAGACTGAAATGTTGGGCACTTGAGAGACATGCATCTCCCTCACAGTTGGAGGAAAATTATTTGTGATCCTTGTTATCCTTCACTATGGTTTAGTATTATTTAATACTTGTATTTCAAAAATGCCCTGAGGCTTTGATTAAGAGCTAGCAATGAACTTGGGTGCAGTCAAACTGTTCTCACTGTTATTGCAGTGGTATGCTGTCATTGGGGAAATCATCTTTCCCTTGAGTTCTCTCCTTCTGCTGGTCTTTCCCTGCTTTTCCTCAGTCAGCGTGCAGGCATGTTGGTAGTTTGCCCTCTGAACAGTGAGATGTGCTTACTTTTACTTCATTGCTGGCTATGACGTCTTTCCAGGGCCTCTTAAACATCAGTCACAGTATTTAATTTTGGCCTGCATGTGCTTTTGGAGCTGCAAAGAGCTGAGCGGTCGGTGAGGGTTGTTGCTATTATCGTTTAATTTCAGAACACAGGTTCGTGCCTCCTGGCTCCCAGTTTGCTTCTGGCATTCCTGGTAGGCACCCCTTTGCAAATCATCTTCCTCTCTGGTTCTCCAGTCTCACCGGGGTATGGGTGGCACAAGGGAAGTGGGGAAAATAATATTGTTACGTACGCAGAACTTCACTAATACTCGGAACTGTGGTATGTTCTTTACATTTTACCCTTGTTCTATAATAACAGTAATAATAGCTATATATGTTATAAACAGTAACAACATCTTGGGACTTTATATATTGTTTTGGTTAATTACGCTTGTCGCGTCCACTTTGTTTATAATGTTTTATAGTTGTCATGCCCATTTTTTTCACCTAGCCACGGAACTTGAGGTGAAATGTCCCCTGCCTTGATGCTTACTGTTTACTCAGTAAGCACCCTGGGCAGCAATAATCCAAGTGACCTCACACAATTTCACAAAGCAAAACTTTGCTTAATCCCAGCAGTGAGAAAAAAAGCATGAAATTAATCAGAAGGTATTTTAAAAGACAAAAAGGTTGACATAGCTTACCTGAGTCTGACTGTCTGAATGAGGGAGGAGATCTCTCTGGATAGCAGTCTTTTCCTCATGAAAAGTTATCAAGCAATCGCTTTTCTTCACAAAGAAAGAAACTGAAAAACTGTTCCTTGTTTGGTCATCTGGGCTTCAGGACTGGCAAAACATGTAGTATAACTTGCCTGAGCCAAGAAATCAAGATAGCTTCAGTCCTTCCTGGAGCACTTACTGGTTGGTCTCTTAGCTGCAGCTGTTTACTTGTCTTGTCTTCCACAGCCTAATGTTAAATTAAAGCAGGATACAAGAAATACTCCAATACCTCTGTCGTATCTGCTAGTGAAAATTATTCTAGTACAGGCCTCTGGTCTTCACCCTTAAAAATCCAAAAGGATGATCTTTCTACAACTGAAGATGAAAATGTGATATTCAGTGTCCCTAGGGAGGGACAGGTCTTTTGTAAGAAGTATGCATTAACAACCTGAAGAAAAAAAAGCTGGTCTAGAAATATCTAGATTAGCGAAGGTATGAAAGATGATGAGAAATACAGGGTAAAGAGCTTCAACTGGAAACAAAATACGTAGATTGGGAGTGTCAGTTATGAAGTCTTCATTTATTCGAAGAAAGAATTAACTGTGGGGGTTATTATTATTCAATCACTTTTATGTAAAATAACTATTGTATAGGAGCTGACTTGATTTGTAAAAATGATTTGTTTAATTTATGAGGCATTTGTGAAGCAGATTATCACTATGGAATTATAATGCTCACACACACCACCTGTTGAGGAAAACAAGTGTTAATATTTCCTAATTTCAAGGGGAGAAATTGAGACTGAGGAGATTAGTCTCAGAGTGAAGACTGAACATCAAGCATTTCTGCTTCCTGTTCTTTTTTTCTGCAGGCTTTAGCCCATGGAATGAAGGCATCCTTGCCTCTACAGAAGATGCAGGATGCTAAAAGAGCTCTGGAGAAGTCGTTGATGTCAGCTGAAAGAAAAAAATGTGCAGATGCTGTAAGCAGTAAGTAGTTACACACCCACTATTCTCCATATTTTGTTTTTTTTCATAAATATTGATCCAGTCCCATGAATGTATGTAATGTTTCAATAAACTATGATGTCTATTTTTAGTGTCTTGACCTATGAGATAGAAAAAAAGTAGAAAGAATTTATTACATAAAAGTTTGGGATCTTGGCAGCCCAGGAACTCTTTTTTTTTCTTATTTTTCCTATCACATAATATGATAATGCTAGCTATATTGTTGAAGACATTTTTGAAATTCAGGAAGTCAAAGGGTTAATTTAATTATACAGATCAAGGGCCTGCCTCTCCCTTACTTTGCACTTTAGTTAGCAGCTTACAACTGCTATAAGTGCATGAACAACTCTGATCCAGTAATATTTAAATGCTGACTTTGTACAGTTTTAAGTGACCATTCAGTGTGCACTGCTGTGAAAAATCAGGTCTTCGGTCTTCTCCCAGAATTGCTAGGATGGGTGCAGTAAAGTCCTGCACCCCCTACTTCCATTAACAATTCAGCATCATATTCGGAGTGGCCAGTTTAGATGAGCATGTTGTAGTCAAAGTTTGCATAAAGAATAACTTTCTCTTAAGTTAGATGTGTCCCTTGTTTTTCTTTTTTTTTCTTTCCTTTTTTTTTTTTTCCAGTAAATGTTGGAACAAATAGTATCCCATATTGGTCCTATAATTAAGATATGCATATCTTGGCTCCAAAGATCCCTAATTACATCTGCTTTAGGGTTGCTGTCAGAGAGAAGATAATTGTATACAGTTGCTGCAGAGACAGTAGAGGAGCTTAATCTGAAGTATAGGGAAAGCTTAGAATAGCAGTTCTGGAACAGCATTTATGTTGTGAATTCTTATCTGCAGCTATTACTGAAAGCAAGCATTGTCCTACATATTTTATTACAAAATGATAGATATTTTTATTTTGGATGTAGCTTTTCATCTATGGGCTTATTCTTCTTCTTGATTAAATCAATGACAAAACTCTCATAGATTTTAATGGTGCAGTCTCAAGTCCCCGAATAATAGATGCTGCTACTGCTGCTGCTAAAAATAGCTTTTACTACGTAGTTTTTTCATCCCAAAGATTCCTGAAATGCCCCAGACTTCACAAGCCCCATGAGCCAGGTTCTGCCCCATAAGCGTATACTGAGTGTATAACATTGTCAAAAAAGATAGGCAGGGTGTCAGTTGCATGGTAAAAGTCTCCCATAGAAATTCTCCCTTTGTGGTTGATGAAATAAGTCAGAACAGAAGGACTGAGAAGCACATACTATGGGGATAAAAAGGCATAATGCCGTGAAGCTTCAAGCTGCAGCGTACCAGAGGCTTATGCCAGACTGCAGGAATAGAGCAGTGGTGAACTGGGTTAGAGGTACCAAGACAAAATGGCCACAGCCTGCTAGCAAAGGCAGGAGTCATTTTGAAACTAGCTATGGACGGACGCCGACTGCTGATGTCGGCAGAATTTGAAGTGATGCTTCTCGTCTGGCCGCTGGCAATCTTGCGGGCAGCAAGAGTTAAAAATTAACAATCTGAGGACAAGTCAAAATACACTCCCTGTCTGTAAATCAGAAAGTACTGCTTCAAACTCAGCCAACTCTGGCTGCTCCCTTATCCCCCACAACCACCATCATAATTACAGCAGCTGATTTTCCTCACACCCACCTCAGAGATTTCTGGGGGTTTTGGCCAGGTTCGCATCCCCATATGATCCAGCCTACTTTTACTTATGTTTAGCGCATTGTGTAATAAGCAAAGCTTACATAAGCTAGGCACTGTGGCTCCAGCTTCAAAAACCTTCATCAAAAATAGGAGATCAGAAGCAGGATAGCAACTCGTGGTTGCTTTCTTAAGCATGGATACAGAATTAACTGTCTTTGGGCCAAATGCTCAGCTGTTTCAAATGCATGCTGAATCATTAATTCCTACTCAGCTAAGCTAATTTACACCTTGCTAATGGTCTGGCTTCTCATCAGTAATTGTCCCAGTGTTGAAATCTTGGCAGCAACTATCCAAAAGGAACTAGGATGAAATTTTGGTGTGTTAAAGTCAGTGGGTGTTTTCTCTTTGCTACCAGATAAGCTGACATCTTACTCCAGAACAACCAACTCTTCAAAGTCAGTAACTGATGTTGTTGTGTTTCTCTGTTCCTGCTGTGATACTGTTCCCATCAGAACAGTTAGCAGCTCCCCCTCTAACTCATTCTGTCTGGAAAAGGTAAATATAAACTGCTAGTTCCTTGCAAGAAAATGTTTGATTATCTTGCTGAACTGATACAAACTGTGTTCATTGGACTACAGATGCATGGAACTTTTTCACCTGTCCAGATGATAATAAGATTATAGGTAATAGATTATAAGACTATAATTAAGATTAATTATATTACACTCACACATTAACAATGAAGAAGGTGGGCTTCCTTGCAGCAGGTATTGTAAAAGTACAGGGTAGTAAATAGTCGCTGTACAAACCTTTTGAGGAAGAGGATATTGTGTACATGATATCTGCTGGCATGCATGATGTAGTATTTTTCAAAGGTTAAACTAATTAATTCCATAGTTATCTTTTGGGGTGAAATTGCATTTGAAGAAATATTTTCAGTTGTTGGGTAAGTCTGTGACATTCTTACATTGATGTAGATCCAGAATAATGCTGCTGAAGTTAATTGGGATATTCCAAAGTTATGTGGTAATGGAGATCAGTTTCTGGTCTTGTATTTTAAAATATCTGAGTTCTAAAATTATAAAGCTAACATTTTACACTTTAGGTAAAATAAATTGACAAAGGTATCTCTAGTAATGAAGGTGTTAACAGAAATAGACCAAAAAAAAAGGGCTGAGCTACAACCCTGGCACTTCCTGTATTTACGTTTTTTTGGTTTTTTTTCCAGTGTCTCTGCACCTTCAAAGGTTTTTTTTTTGCCTTTTTTTTTTCTTTTACAATCTAATCTTTTGCATAATGGGGCAGACACAAAGCCTTGGTTGGAAATCTCCCCCTAGCCTGTTGCATTATCTGTAAAGCTGTGCTTTTTAAACATGCTGCACATGGGTTCAGTAAAACAAAAGGCATTATAATTTATTGTTCCAAGATTATTTATTCAATAAACTAGCAATAATTTCCATGGAGGGTAGAAGCCCTGGCACTGTAAAAGTTTATTTATCTACACTTTAACTAGCATTGATTAGAGTATTCAAATTGTCCCTGTGCTATATAATTGCTCTTTATAGGTGGAATGCCCTCTGCTGTGCAGGAGACAGTAAAATAAACATTCAGGCAGAAGTGACAATGGCTCTTTTAAAAGCGAGGGGTATTTTTTGTTGTTTTTTTCCAAGAGGGAAGAGTGAGTTTGTGTAATGCTTTAAAAACACAGCCGGCTCTGGCCAAACTACCTTGTTATATTGCAAAGACGGACATGCAAAATAGTATTGCCATTATTCTGAGAGGCATAAGACATGAATATAGTAGTTATATCCTTATATTTGATTATATCCAAATGAGAAGGCCATTTTCTGTTGTTGTTTTGAAGTGCTAGGTGGAAATTTTTGTTACACATGCTTTTCCGCTTCTCCCTTTTGTTTCTGAACTTCCCAGTGAACCTGTTCAAGGTAACTATGAAGCTATTGTAAATATGTTAATAACTTAAGCAAAGCAAACTTTATTTCTAGATTCACATTCACCAAGCAGGGTTGCTCTGAAAGGAACATTCCTCCACCATGGAGAACAGTAGCCAGTTTAGTTCACAAGCAGTTCTATTCCCTTTGTGTAGAAAACTTAGGACAATGTAATTACACTTGTAGACATAGATTTATGAAAGGACTATCTTCTGTCAGGTGTGATACCACTACTTTTGTTTTACATCTCTACTGATACAAAAGATTAACAGTACCTTTTCCCTCTTTTGGTTTTAATAAAACATCCAACTCCTAGAAATATCAGAACTACAAGTTTGCAATAACTAAAAAAAAATCATGCATCTTAGTAACCCAAGGTGTATGATTAATGAAGGCTTTAAATGATTGTTTGTGTTAAATTGTTTCTCCAAATGCAATTCAGGAATTTGAAGTTGTCAGATTAACTGCTGTATTTACTGGTCTGTTTGATTAGGTGAGCATAGTTTTATATTCCCTCTTGGAGACCTAAATAGCAACCATTTCCTACCAAAACAGCACACAAAACAAAGGCCCCATTCAGAGGACTATTCAGAGTGGGCAATGCTCTATAGCCCTTTGTATCCTGAAACAACATGGTTACTAAAGTGCCTTTAAAAGGTACAACAAATTTTTTAAAGAAAATAATAATGGCCATTATAATAATGGTCGGAATATTATATTTTTGTCCAAAGATATAAACATATTCCTTTATAAATTAATCGATTAATTTCATAATTGAATTTAAAGACATCTCTTAGATGCCTTTATGATTAATACTGTCAAATTGGACTTAATGAATGCTGCTAAAAAGGTGGCTAATATCCATTTAAAACTTTAATTCACACTGCCTGAGCTTGTGTCCATTCTGAGCTCTTTTCATGAACATTCATGGAGCTGAATTTTAATAAGCATTCATAGGAAATGGATTCTAGGCTTGGGCATGGGAATTCTTGTCCAAAGTGAAGTTTAATTTCTTTTCTTTTGGGTCTTTTACACCAGAAATTTGCTCATAAGAGCCAATCAGGGAGTGGAAATAATATCATGTGATTTTTTTCTTTCTCTTCCAGTCAACAAGTGCATAATAAACACATCTTGAACTTTGATAGTCACAGTTCAAATATCAAGACAAATGGAGTGTTTATACAATTTTTCATCAAAATCTACTGTAGTATTTTTATGTCTAAAATAGATACTAAGCATTTTTCTCTTAGTTTGATGATAAATGTTTGAATGTGCACTTTTCAAGAGCAGCTAGCTAGCAGTTTTGCTGGGACAGTGGAAAAACACTGAGTAATAATGAAATATTAATAATAACTTTATGGTATTTCTGGGCAAAGCCAACCTGGTTGTCACATCATTCCTGAGAAGGGAGAGGTATGGGAGGACACTACTTCCTTCATTTTCTCTTGATGCAATTTCTTTTTTTTTTCCCCTTGAAGGATGACTTACGGTAGGAACAAATGCAAATAGTAATGTAGGTGGGATGGCTCTGCCTTTTGGCATCTTTCATTGAGGACACAGAAGTGCTAACAGTCACTAATATGGCTGGAGGAAAGCCAGCTAAGTATGGAAAGAGTTTGGTAGGGACACACTTAAATGTAATCCCATCTGATTGCTTTCAGAACTGGAAGGGGCACACCATTAGACTCGGTGTAGTTGCTGTGTACAGAGGACCAAGAGGTGTGGTTTTTGGAAGAGGGGACACAGTTTCCCTAGACTAGGAAGTTTCTGAGTAAGAAACTGTGGGAAGCTGAGAGCATACTGTGGGGAAATATCACTCTTTTCTTGCTCTATTTTTATACTCTTTTCCAGGCATCCATCTCTGGCCACAGTTGGAGATAGTGAGCCAGATAGTCTGACCCACTGCAGTTCTTATGCTCTTATTGTCTTGGGAATATACTTTCTAGAGAAACATGGTCCCTTTGTGATTCATGTGGCCATAGGTGCAGTAAAGCAACATGAGCAACATGGGATTTAGAGAGATCARAAGTTATCTGCCTTCATGATTCTTTTTAATGCTGGTTTGTCAAACATAATATGGGGTGAATGCCAGTGAAATTCAGAGAGGTTGTTATGGCTTTCCAGCTCACTGAAAGCTATAAAGTCTTCAGCAGCACCAAATCCAAAACAGCCTTGGTGAGGAGGCTTGGCTTCTGCTTTTTCCTCACCCTGATGGAGAGTTAAGTGATGCTCTGCTTGGTTAACAGAAACAACGTATCTGTGGGAAGCCTCTGTGGTGCTGGCCTTTGGATTGCTAAAACCATATTAGAGCAAAGGACTACTGGAAAGGATTAATGAATGTGTTCCCAGCTGTGGGAACTGCCACTCAGCCATTAGCAATAAAGGGCACACAGCTCGGATGCTGGCTGCATCATTACAGCAGGAGTGAGACAAGGATGGTGTGACTAGGGGTAGCTCTGTAAGAATTGGGAAACTACTTGCTGGAGAACATCCACAGGGCTCTCAAAGAGGTACTGGACACTGCAGGAAATGAGGCACGCATAGACAAACTCTTGCACTGAAGTCAGTAGTGTCTTGACTTGGCACAATGCTTATACCATTGTAATTAGCCATCTAGTCTCCAAGACTGTCATAGAAGCAATGGGAGGAGCCTTCTTTAGCAAGTAAATATGTTAAAGGCCTAGGGAAAAAACAGGAAATCTGCTCATTAAATTTCAGTTAGGAATTTGCAGTTCAGAAGGATTCATAATCCTAAAGGAAGAAATGAGTGTATTTCAGTTGGYGGTGATCTATTTCTCCTCCTTTTCCGCAGTGCTCAGGGGAGGCCACTTGTACCAGCCACACACAGAAAGAGAGCCTGGGAAGCTGGACTGTGTTTTCAGTTTGAGGAAAACATGGATCACAGGAAACTGTTCCCACACCCAGAGGATGATAGAAGAATTCTGCAAAGTCTAAAGTTGTATTTTATTCCTGAGCCCCATGATAGCTCTGTGGGATTTTACTCGCTTCAGAAAATTGATATGATGCTCCAAATGTCCCATCTAGATGAGCTTTATACTGCTGTCACTATTTTCACAAAATGGCCTAGGGAGCTGCTATTTATCCTGGTACAAGAGGGCTAACAGCTCTGTTATGGCTTGTTCCACCCCCAGAAAACACTGCTTGAGTAACTGAGTTCCCAAAATGTTCCAGTGGGACATTTTTTAACAAACTGAGATGGATGGGTTTTAGTCCACTGCAGGATCAACAGTGAAATCTTGCTGGCTTGTATCTATCTATCTTGATGACATAACACCTTTAAGGACTTGAAGTGGGGCCTATAAACCCAAAGTTGCAACCCCACCAAACCTTTTTGAGCTGTCCCCTAACTCTGTTGATACCTTCTGCTATTTACGTTTAAATTCCTAGACACTTACTTTGTTTCTGGTGTGTTGCTAGAAGTGCTTCAAGCTAAGCAGCTGGACGCCACTTTTGCAGGAAAGCCTGGGTAGGTCGCCAGAGGAGCCCAGCCCATTGGGTGCTCTCAGGGTCAGATGTCCACCATGGACTTCCTCTCTGATTGGGCTTTTTGCAAAGTCTGCCTGAGGCCATCTTTAAAGGCATCCCTCACGCAACCTTTTTTACTTAACAATGCACTTAGTGCATTTCTTTCACCCCAYCTTTCTGACTGCCAATGAAAATGTCTTTTTCCTTGACTGAATATTACACGTAAAATATAGCCCCAGAGTGGGGGCAGGATCTACTTTTCTTCTCTATTAAGGAACTGCCCAGCTGCAAAGCCATCAAGTTATTGAAAATGCTTCTCTCTACAATAGCGAAACAAACCCAGTCACACTAAAAGTGCTCAAGCAGTTTTTAAAGGTTGTTCCACAAGAGCAGCCACCTCAGAACAAAACACTCAAAGTCCAATGAAATAACTCTGCAAATATGAAGCGTAAGCTGCACAGCCAATGTGTATTATGCTATTTTGATTTTATTAGCTCATTTTTATTTTAGATTGAAGCATCCAAAGATGACATAAGGACTTTTACTTCCTTTTTCCTTTTTTTCCCTCCTTTTATTTTCTGTCAGAAGTGTTCTGTATTGAACAGTGGACATTGCAGTGATTTCCTTCATGCTACCGCACATCTCTGAAAGGACCAAATACCACAGAAGATGTCAGCTTCTAGATCACAGGTGGTGTATATCCTTTTAGTATTAATACTTAAGCCTGAATTCTCAGCAAGAGCCACTCAAATTAGGTGCTCAGCTTCTGCTATTGAATGTCATCATATTTTGGCAGCTAATTTGCTTTGAAAATTTCAGCAAAAAGCAACATCAGATAGCAATGACTGAGCATCATGGTATTGTGAAATGAAAGATGGAGGGAATATATAGCGAAGGGTTTTTTTGCGCCAAGACTCAACTGGCAGTAGAAAAGTTAGGGAAAAGTGAGGAGTACGGGGTCTATTATGTAGAGGTAATCTCACCATTTTGCTGCTAAAAAATCAAGTTTTCTTCTTCAGTGAAGTGCAGGTATTTCTAAGGAAAGAGGATGCTTTGTATTAAAAATGACAACTAGCAAAAAATCAGTTTTCTGATATAAGAGTTTCAGTGGAAAGCTTTCAACAAGCCAAAGCAGTACTATGGTATTGAGGCAGGGAGGGTGAAATGGAGTGGTTTCCAGCCTTGCGGTAGAAGAGATGCTGTCATTCTCTGAAGACAATATTTGGGCTATCAGCTAGAAGAGAAGATCCTATAACTGGTCCCAGCCCAGTCCCCCATCTCAGCCCTGCCCAGGCCCATCAGTCCCTGCCCTGTGATACCACAGCAGTGCCGGCTCCAGCTCTGTGACAGCCCTGCCCAGCCATAGGCCCCCTCCACAACCCTGACCTGTGGGCACCCGCCCTGCCCAACTACTCATATTTCCTTGATACTGAAAGATGCATTCTTCCTTTAAAGAAAGGTGAAGAAAGAGCTGTAGTATTTCAGTCATTGATATAAATCAGAGAAGCTTCACAGGGAAGGCAAGTACATCCTATTTCTGTCTTCTTTCATTGTACCTTCCCTGACTTTGCTAGTCCCTAAAGGTTGGATAGTTAGTTTAAGCAATCATTTATCATTCTTGCTAAACCTCAGGAGTTAGCATGGCTAAATGTAATGAGCCAAGTCTGTTTCTGTGTTGTCCAATTAGTCCCAGCAGTTGCTCCTATACAACCCCTTTCCCCCTCACTCTCTGGAGGTAGTGAGGATGCATGCAGGTGTTGGTAACGGGAAGTCTCCAAGCTTTCACAGGTGCTCTAGGAAAGGGAATCTGTGCTATACTGGAGAACACTATTGCTGGTAGCCATGTATGATATAGAAATAACTCAGCTTTCAGCGTATAGATTGCTTTTTGCGGGGCTAGCATTTTAAAAAATATATTGTTGGGATTTACAAAAAGACTTATTTTGTTGTCCCCAGTCTGCTTCCACTGCTTACAGGGAGAGGTTTTTTTCCCCTCAATTTTTGTGGGATCAAAGGCAGGTCAATACTGAGCATTCGAAGATCTTGTCCAGCATTGTTGTACTTGTAAGTTGAGAACATTTGATAGAGAAATCACTAAAGGTCTGTTTTCATTGAACTGTTAACAAGAGTGTTGCCCCTAACATGAAATCTTACTGACACACAGAACTCCTTAACTATTAATATGAATCGTCTGGCTTGTTGTGGAAGAGAGGGAGAATTTGCTACAGTTCACATGCCTAATCTGCTGCTAACCCCACAGCAACTCATGTACTATTTTTCAGCATGGCTATTCTCACTTAAGCTTGCTAAATCTAGAGTTGAGTAGACAACTTGAGCTAATTCTATAGCAAATGTATAACCTAGGACAATTAACTTTGCAGAATTACTTTACAATGCAGCATGCTGAGTTATATTTCATATTGCATGAAYCTAGGTTTATATATGTTTACTTAAAATTCTAGAATAATAAGATGACTCTGAAGAGAATTACATTAGAGTTTGCAAGGGGCATACGATTACCTTGAAAAAAGAAATGGTGTCTGTAATTGGTGCCCTTAAGCTAAGAGGTGCACAGTTTGTATGGCTACTGGAATTTTTATAGATAACCATCAGGAATGAATGTTGACTGGATTAACACGCTGCCTTGCTTTCTGCTGATGTTACTCATGACCAAAAATGGTTTGCAATTCTGGAGTGCTTGCAGCATATACTGTCTTTGAGCTCAGAAGAATTAGATTCACTGGTAACGACTGAATCAGTTAGTTAATGAGTCTGTGAGATCTGGCATTGGCATCCCTTAGTTCTCAGCAGTCAGTAATATATAGACTCTGTGTGTATACATGCTGAAGCTTAATTTGCAATCCTATTTAAAGTGGAAAAAAATGCCACACTCTTTAGAAAAATGTGCAAACAGGGTTCTTTTCACAGTGGACAGAGAATACTGTTAAACAGGAAGCACAATATCCCTTTTCATACCAAGAGATCAAATGTCTGCAGAAGAGTTTAATTTATACTTCTTCATGTGCCAGAGCTGTGTCTGAGACATTGCAGCATTTCAGTACTTTCAATCAGGTCATAGTTTCCAGCACAGATTACTTCATCCCTTTTAAAATAGAACAAATAGAATAAATGGAATTCCACATAATCGTGGTAGGAGCTGGGATTATAGGAAATTAAAACACATATTTAAAAGCCAAGGTCTGTGCGGTAAATAACTGTGACACAGAGCTTGGAAAGTAATGTTTGGTCTCTTCTCAGTAGTTAATGGGCAACAAGGGTCTCTGGCTTTGTAGCTTTCTGTAGCATGGGGGTGTGGGTGTATCCTAAAGGAGGATGACAAGAGTGATGGTGGATAATATGCAGTGTCACATTTAATAAAGTTGCTACCTTTCTATAAGAAATAGTAAAATAATGCCCCCTGACTTGAGTGCAATGCAGACGAGCATTGGCTGATGTGAATTTGGCAGGGGCTTTATAGTCTATGCACTGCCACGCAGGGAACACTGTTTTGATCGCTTTCCCTGGTTAGGTCTTCTGTTCCCTAGCTGCTACAGAATACTTCACATCTCCTTGCCACAGCTCTGCGTTGGCAGTCAGAGAAAAGGTGTTGATGAATTCTGTCTCAAATTTCTGCATGTCTGAAGAAAGCCTTTATAAAGTACCAGCATATATTATACTGATATCCCCAAAACAGAGAAGTAGCTTGCTGCAGCCTGGAATGCTTTGAACTATTACTGTAAGACAAGTGTTTACAGTATTTATTATAATAGGAGAAAATAAAACTAGAAACATGTTGTTCCTTAATTATAGTATTTGCCCAACACTGCCCTCATTGTGACCTGTTTTTGGCATGAAAATGAAAAAAGAATTATCAATAACTTATTTTTAATATGACCAAGATTCCAACTATCATCAGAGCTATTTTGTTAGGCAGTATACAAGCTCACAGTAAATCCCTGCCCCCAAAGGACTGTTTTGTCTACATTAGTGAATGAGAGACTAAGATATTACATGTGTTATCTCAAGTCACAGAAGAATTCAGTAGCAAGACTGGGAATTGAATCCTGTTCTCTTGAATCACAAGCCTATGTCTTTAAAGATAAGATCATCCAGGTCATGTATGTTTTATGTATGTGTATATATGCATGAATGCATTCACATTTGTCTAGCTTGACATACAGGCTGAACTGTGGGTCTGTAACTTGTGCTTTTTTTTTTTTGTGGTTTTTTTTTTTTTTTTTTGGCATCAGGTCTTAGTATGGTAAAGATTACGCTGACAGATTAATTCCACTTGGGAAGGTCACTGTTTAAAAAGTAAGTAAAACTCTGAAAAGAAATGCAAATTTGTCACTGGTGAGTCAGCTGAATTCAGTCACATGCTGTATAATATAACTTATCCTCAGGAATTTATGCTGCCATTGGGTCTGCCTACCAGATAAGCCACAACAAGGTGAAAGTGAGCTGCATCTGATGCCCAGAGCACGCAGGCACACAGTTCAGTCTCTGCTTCTTCTTGTTCAACTAGTTGGTATATAAGAAACAGCCTTCTCTCTCAAAACAAGAAGGTAATCAAGGGGGAGATATACAGGTAAAAGTTTTATGCTTGGTATTGTGCTAATATTTGTGTACATTTCAAAAATATACTTTAAAGTTACTTGTGCTGGTATGGCTTCTTAAAAAGTTTAACGTGGATTGCTTTAGTCAGAGAAAACAGAACTATTTGGTTGATTTTGGTAGATACAGTCTTCTACTGACATCACAGACTATAGCAACTGCAAGGCACTAGTTTGCCTTTGTAGTTCCAAGTGGCTCAAAAAACTTTTAATGTATTCTTGTAGGTGTAACCATGTGTCATAAATACACCCTCCAACAAGAAATAAATCCTAACTTGAAAATAACTGTTAATCGATTACTGCAGAAAAACTGACAAAACCAAAGTGAATAATGCTAAAAGGTGTTAATTTGTGAATTTCTGTAGGCTTTGAAAAGCAAAATTAAGACTATGGGATTTTGGATGTGTAGCATAAACTGTGGGCCATGTGCTTCACTTGTATAAATCAGCATCATTATGCTGAAGCCAGAAGATCTCTGCTGTGCTCCAGCTGAGAAAGTGGCCCATAACTCTGAACACAAGGTGATCAACATTAGTTTTTGTTTGTCTTCATATATTTGGGGGTGAGGGGACAAGAAACTAATGGGGATTTGCTAGACTGTTACTCGCGTTCATAAACGTTTTTCCTTTTTTGAATGAACGCTGATGCCATTGACTGGTGCAAATTGAATGTGAATAATATTTCATGCTTCCACACAGCTCTAGACCCCAAAGCTCTTGCAGACCCTGGCAATGATGCCAGGAGATTATACGATCCACAACAAAATGATTCCAGGCAGGCAGCAGACAGAAGCCAATGCTGGCAAACAAGAGGGGCAAAGCTGGCAGTTCTAGGCATTGTCCAAGCCTGCTAAATGACCCCTCTTTCCACACAAAAATGCAGGCACACACAAAGGCACTTTTCTTCAGAGCTAGGACAAATTTTTGCAATGAAACTTCTTACCAGCTCTGCATATTTAATTCAGGAGAAACAAGTTTAAAATCTGTCTGTCAAAAAAATTTTGAAATTTTGAATTTCAAAAAGAAATGCTTTGACTTTTTTATTTTAAAAGTGCTTTGTTTTGTTAAATTTTACTAATTTTAAAAATGATGATCTCAGTAAATTGAAAGGGAGGATTCATTCAGGTGCAATAAAATGCCTCGAATGTAAAGTTAGAGGGAAAACTTCTGTTTGGTTTGGCCAGCAAACTAAAAGATCACTTTAGTTATAAACTTCTCAGCTTGTTTTTCTTTGTTCTAGCCTTCTCCGCATGATTTTGCAATGCGCACATGAACATTCAATGATGAGGAACAAATTCAAAAGAAAAGCCATTAGAATATTTGTCAAGATGGATACAAGATGACTTCTGATTCTAATGTACTGGCAGTTTGATGAAAACATGCAAAGTCAGGTGAACCGTACCTTTGCCTTTGGATTTGTGGTAGGATTGATGTAGGGAGATGTAAAGGAGAGGAAAGCCAGAACAAAGATGTATGCRTTTATATGTACATAAGTATGTATATATGTGTTGGGGGGGGGGTTGTTTTTTTAAAGTACATAAAGCTGGAAAAGTGAAATCTCCTCCAGCCTATTTTTTGGATTATGCTTGCAAAGCTTTATGTAGCTTTTTGCCTTGAGCTGGTAGAGGAGAAAGTAGAGTTACCATCATGGATTGTGGTAGCCTGTTAGGTCAACACTGGATATGCAATTCATCATGCTATAGTCAACAAAACAAAGCCCTCCACACTCGCTTCTAGGTGCCAAAAAGTGATAATCAAACCAAACAAGGTTATATATCCAACAGCATAGTGAGTGAATTGCAACTGCAGTTGGTTCAAATAAAAATGAGAGAGAGAGGAGGAGCCAAGGGCAAAGAGGAATTTGTTCTACCTTGTCAACTTCCCAGAGGCTCAGGGCCCAGAGCCCCCTGGGAACTTTTAAGAAACTGACATATTTTGGAACTTGGTCAGCTTCTTCTGGGTGCACATAATTGCATTGATTTAATTATAGCCCTTGTAAGGGTTTAGGGTGCTTGTTATTTAGACTGGTGATGGACAGAAAGGTGGAGAGTTGAGCGGGGCATAAGAAGCCTGTGCCTTGATCGCTTCCAGCGCTGTCTGTACCATGGCGGCCCACTCCATGTGGAACGGGGCATAAACTGGAACAGCATAAAGCACTGGTGCCCACTGTAAGGGTTGGGGTCATATCTGGGGTGGGATAAAACTACTTCTTTTGCAGCTGAAATTACTACACAGTTACACGAACTACTACTGAAGTAACTATCCTGATATGGAAGCAGCACGTGGCCCGTGTCCAATTAGTTGGTTTCTCAGTTCAGAAAGAAACAAGGCAGACCATGCCAGTCATCTTGGGCTTTTCATTTTGATATCATTTGCCTAGTTTTCTTCTACTTTGACTGCGGGCATTTTCTTCCCAGCCGCTGACTGACATTGTCATGCTAGGGAAAGAAGGCCCCTACTGCAACTCTTAGCCAGCTCAAGGTGCACTGCAAATCAAAAATCTCCAACACAGGATCTGTTTAGGCTAGGTTATACTGAATATCTCTTTGGCTCTACTGTGTTCAGTGTGACTTTTTTCCCCATCCTGAATGATCAGGACTTACTGTTGCAAATAGTAAATTTGTGTTTTGAGAATTAATGTGAAAGACAAGGTATGCGCAACGTTGCCGAGTTAACTGCGCAACAGAAACCTGGGGCCAGATGCACAGTGCTTATTGATTGAACCGAAGCCAAAGACTCGGCCCCTTAAGTTTTCCAAATCTCTGGCTCCCTGATGTTGCCGCCCCTTCTATCGCGCTGCATTAACTGAAAGCATAGCTGGAATGTTCCACGGTTAGTTACAAAAAAGGATCTGTGTGGGAAGGTGAAGGAGGATGGTGGGGGTGGCAGGCAATTCATGGGGAGGAAAAAAAAGGAGCTAGAAAAATCAAGAAATAGAAAGAACATAAGGGGAAATTGCATCTTTCCCTACATTTGAGTGGGATAATCTTGGCGTTTCTGCCACTATGAAGTGCTGCATGAAGTTATATACCGGCTCGCCTCTTAGTCAAATAATCTAAGATGGCATGTCAGAGCAGTCAAACATTTTGTCGTCCTGTCCCTAACTATGCATTGCTCCATCAGAGAACGCTGGTGAAATGAGTCTGTTTAATTTGCTTGCAGATTGTCCCAGACTCCTGAAATATTCTGCAATGTGGACTGCATAATTTTGTTGTTGTTGTTGTAACAGGCATCTGTGAACATGGCCATTTAAAAACTGCTTGGCCAGTTTGCCTCAGACTGTTTTTTCAACAGGGGCTATAAAACCTGAAGGAAACTAAGTCTGAAGTTTCTAATTTCAGCCACTTTAAAGAAAGAGAGGAAAAAAAAAAAAGAGAGATATTTGAAACTTACAGTAAAAGTGTTTTCTATCCTACTTTCATAATATAAAATGGCTAAGCAGACTTTCACTCAAACTCTCTATAATAAAAGTCACCTTGCACTGAGACCACACACGGAAAATTTCAGTGCAGAATCTATTTCGTAAAACTTGCAAAAGCAAAAGAGATTAGAATGGAATCTGCAGGGCTTTTAACTAATGTGCCTGCTCTTAAAAGTTGTGTCCTTATCACACGTACATGTGTGCACGCATGCGCACGCACACAGAACTATCACAACAATACAAAAATCAATATTTACCAGCATACAGGGCAAGTCATTGCAGTCATTTCCTGTTCAAAGCAAGTGAGAGGAAAGAGTGGTATATCAGACACTGCTGTGTGATAAATAATGGCTGGCAAAGAGCATTATCTGTTTCTTAAAATTATGAGTGTATGTGCATGTACTCACTGGTATGCAGTTGCATCTGCAGTATGAATTTGGAAGCTGTTGGTATGCACTGACAACAAACCCGTAGATGTAGTCAGAAATGCAGGTAGCTCCCAGGAGGCGTGTGTTATGAGGGAATGGCTTCAGAGAGAACTGCTTTGATATCYGCTATGGATTTGCATAATAGATGGCCACCAGGAATAGAAGTATAGCAAGGACAGAGAATTCCCAGATTTCTCTTTATAATCTTCTGAGCAACATACAGGAAAAATCTCTTCCTTAGCATGTATCCCACCACCACCATAAAATGGCTGTTTTCTTCCTTGCTAGGAACTTGCAAGTCTTAACTGATGTTTGTAAAACATGCCATGCTTGGAAGGCATGTGCTGTAGAAATGCAAAAAATATAATTAGTGCAGCCGTCCAGTGTTAGAGCTTCATCCAAAGCCTATTGACTTCCCTAGATCTTGGCTCAGGTCAAATAATTTCTAAGTACTGAGATTCTGCTGCAATACTATGCTGCATTACTGGTGTTTTGATCCTCAGTTACACAGGGAAGATAAGGAACAGAGGGGATAAGAAATGCTTCAGGCTTTGCTGCTGAACATCTCTTAGGGAAAATTTGTGTTTGGATGTGGGGGTTGTTTGGGCAGCTTGCTATGCACATCTCCTTTAAGACACTTTTGACTAACATAGAAATCTAAGCTATATCACAAAGAACCTGCATACCAAAACAGATCTGAGTGTAACTGTTTTGAAAGAGAAAAGTAAGGGAGCCGATGTAATGCAACACACAGGACATAGTATTTTTTTAAAGAAGTAATTCAAGTAAAATTATTTTACTGAAGCAAAGAGATAGAGGGATACTGTTGCATCAAGCAGCCTTCTATGTGAAAGGGCCATACAGCAGAGCACGTGCCTTCCCATTTCTTTTAATGTTTCCCATCTTGTTCTCCACTTAACATGGACTCTAATGCTCCGTGACAGCACCTGAGCGCCACGGCCAGCTACAAGCATTTCTGCCAAGCGCCTCGGAGCTGCTGGCAGCCCAAGCAGCCACGGCTCCAGCGGCGCTTGCCAACTGCGCGCAGCCCTTGCTGGCTGCAGGGCGCCCGCGCCTGCCAGGGGCAACCTCTTTGAAGTGCGGCCACTCTTCCCTGCCCACTTCCCTCCTTTCTGCTAGGTGTTAACACAAACRTCTCCCCGTCCAAAATAGTTTCATTATTTATTGGAGGTTACTTCTCTGCCAGCTAAGTCCCAGACTCCGTTAGCTTTGCAGGAGCTGAACAGCTGGATATATGCCTCCAAAGATACCATAAAAGCCTGGGTAAAATGGCTATTGAATGTGCATGCAGAGCACTTTATGAAAGTAATCTCTTGCGAGTGTCAGACCGCCATGCGCCAACAGAAACAGAAAGAGAKCCCCCTTTGGAAAGAGGTGCTGTCAGTGACAGGTATTAGTGCACTGATTACAATGGAAACATTTGTATATTAATTGCAAACCACTCAGACTTACCCCCTCCCTGTTTTTTCTTCTTTTTTTTTCCCCCTTTTTTTTTCTTTTAAGAAAAAGGTGGAGGAGGGAAGTTTTTATTATTGCTGATCAGGGAGTATTACTTACATCTCTCTCATGGCATCTGTTCATATGCCTGTAGGCTCACACACACAGAGTTCTCATTTCAAAGCTAGAACAGCTCTCTTAGCTATTTTTCCTTTCTCTTCTTCAGGACTTCAAGGAGCGAGTAGGATGTAATCTGAGAGTGAGGAGGTTTGGTTGTGTGCCAGGCACTACCGACTTACCCTGTTGTCCCTGAGCAAGTCACTTCACCTCTTTTATCCTACATCTTGCCACTGTAAAAAAAGGAGTGTGATATTTTCCTTCCTTTGTTTAATTAACTAACGTTGCTTTAAAAATTCATAGACTGAAAAGCCCTCACATCACTTTTTTTTTTTTTTTTTTTAATTAAAACCTAATTGACTTCAGGGCATTGTAGAAACCTCCAGAAACATGCAGTTTGATTCTTATATTACATGATTACTGTAGCGGCATTGTTTTAAATAACTTCCATCATTTTTAATGCTAGTCTGCCTGTCTGCAGGGGATGTGCTAGAAGGCAGTCCTGGTCCAGCAAGGTACACCACTGGGAAAGCAGGCCTCTGCTGAGGATTTCACTAGGAGTGAAATCCTGGTTCACTGAAGGCCATGGGAAAGAGACTTCACCCTAAGTATCAAGAAACGGACATCTTCCCAAAGTGAGGACTGAATTTGTGCTGTGTGGTAAAAGAATACATGTTGCAGGGGATACGTGAGGAGAAAGACATATCGTTGTCATGTGACCCATCTTTCTGCCTGTTGCCAGTATTGTGTCTTTTCATTTGCCTATGTTTGTCTTTGAAGTTTAAAAGTTAGAGATAGAAAAGGACACCTAGGTCACATCATTTGTTTTTGTGTTTCTGCAAAGTTGTCTTCTGTAGCATCTCTTCTGTTTTAGGTATCTGCACGTTGGGCAGAAAGGAGCAGAGACATGACCAAAATAAGGGCAGTTGCCCACACAGAGATTTCCATTCAAACTTTTTATGTAAGTTCTTCTTTCAGGTAGAAGCTGGAATTTGATTCTGTGATTCCAGCTAATTTGAATATAAGCCTTTTTTGTATGCAAAGGATTGCTGACACCAGCAAGTTTCACTGTAATGATTACTATGGAAACGTTTATCTATAAATATAAAATTCTTTAAAGCTTAGCCTTTTATCTTTATAGAAAAAGGCCTGTTTATGTCACTTCTAAGCTTCCAGCTTTAATGTAGACATGAGCTGTTCTCATGCCAAACAAGATAACCTCAGTGTTAGAGCTGTGTGAGCTTTGAAACATGGGAATTTGAGCTAAAACTATTATTTTTTAGTATAATATTAATAGTTGAATGGAAAATATTTTTAAATGCCTTACTAAGCCCAAAGCTCTAGCTCACTCGCAGTGTTCTCTTCTGTAGGTTTTATAGTAATGCTGCTTCTATGAAGAGCTGCTTTTGGCTGTCAGTCAGTCCTTAAACTCCGCGTGTGTGTGCATGCAGGTGTAGTTTTGTGTGTGTGTATGTGTTGTGATGAGGCTTGTGAGAGCAGAGCAAAAATGGAGAAGTCATTTATTCATTAACCTTTTTCCTTTGGAGTGTTTTTAGATGCTGGCTTTTCAAAGCCTATGTAAAAATATGGTTTCGAAGTTTAGGCCCTCAAAAGACTTTTTGTTTTCTTATTTTTTGCTAACAATAAAAAAGAGACATGATTTTAAGTTTATAAGTTTAAGTTTTTTGTTATTATAAAAGGATGCATTAACAAAGATGAGGAATATTATTTTTCCCCTATGTTTCTGTCTAGGGATTTAAAAAATTTTTTTCCCTTTACTTCAACATTTATACCTTGTGAAATATCTATACTAATATACATATTTTTTCAAATCTACACACAGATACCACAAACATCCACATTTGCAGGTACTCTAAAATTATACCATTAAGATTATTCTCAAATAAGATGGAATCACAGGGGTTAAGTAATGTGTGTGTAGGGTCAAAATTTAAAGTGTTCAAAAATGTTTGCAGTATCAGGTCCTCACTGACTTTGAGAACAGAATTCATGACAGGCACAGAGTACAATCATAGCTGATGATGATCAGAAGGTTAATTCGTTATTCGTTGCTAGGGAGCCATGGATACCAGGAACCTTGTCTACAAGGGCACAATTCATATATATGTATTAAATTTTCTCTTTATGTAAGTTTTGATTGTTAATAGTGATGATTTTTTCCTTCCACTTTTGGGTGGAATGAGAAAATGGACAATTAAAATTTTCGTTTAAAATTCAGTGCTAGCCTGATGAGCTACAGAACTAAGAGGTTCGGTTCAAGGATAAGGAAGCTTTATGGCGCCTTTTGTTCTTCTGATTTTATGAGAGGAATAGGGGGATCCTTAGCACAACTCAGACACTAGGGAGATTTAGGTTATAGGTAAAAAATCTCTTTTCTGGATCGTTCTATGGACTGCAGTCCCATCCAAAGTGCTTCCTGCCCTGGTGTTTGAGGGGGAATCCTTTGTAACAGAACTGAAGAGGTTATTGGCAGTGAGATATGTTCTTATTTTGTTGCTTGATTCCTTCTTTGCTCATCTTTCTTTCTCAGTTTTTCTCACCAGTGAAGTGAATGTTATTAAAGGTCCTTGAGCTCTTAAATGGAAGTGTAGCTCAAGTGTAGATGAACCTAGTCTCCATTGGGCTGTCCATACCTCTGCCTATCTTTGCTCCACTTTTAAAGTTCACTTACAGTTTCATGCTCTGAGAATAGCAGCAGTCAGAGGAGTCAATTGGACATTGTTAGTAATTGAACAGATTGCCTGGAAATAAAAGATCTAAGAGCCAGCATTAAACCTTTAAATGGGACATGCAGTAAAAGCACAACAATATACTGTGACTCCCATAGGGCTGAGGAAAATTCAAATAGTAAAGATTTCATGTTGGATTCAAAGAGATACTCCCAAATTTAGAAGCTTATTTGAATCTTATCCCAATAATTCAAACCTGTTAGATCTGTAAAATTAGTCTGTAAATCTCACAGGAAAGACCGTGGGGTATTTCAGCACTTTCATTTGTGCTCCTGGCAGGAGCATGAGTATTAGTATGAAAACATAAAAATGACCATGAAAGTAACTTTTAAAGCAGTAGTAGCTTTTTATTCTCTTTCAAATCCTGCAGAAAGGATTAGAGTTCTGGGAAAAGATTTAACTTACTTTCTATTCAGTCCTAATTGGCTTGCCTAGCCTTGATATATTAAACCATACATTGTTAAAGTCTTTATCACATCTTTATTTCTTGTCCCATTTCAAGGTTCAGATCATGGTCATCAAACCTCACCAGCAAACAGACTCCATTCCTAGAGTGTTGCATTGTAAATGCAGCAGTGATTAAACTGGGGTGACTAAGGGAAGGGGGTTAGCCTGACAACTTGTACCTGGAAGGAGGGGTCTGGATGAAGTTTCCCAAAATAACGACAGGGATATCACTGAGAGGAACTTGCATTTGTGCTATTCTGCTCAGCCTAACACTGTGGGATATTCCTCTATCCTCCGCCTTGCTCATGTGTCGTTTGGGCTCCAGCAGCACTGCAATTAGAACTAATGCAGCTGGGTCCTTGGAACGTAAAGTGCTTTCTTTTACTGAATGTGTCTGTGGTATCTCACATGAGAGGGGCAGAGCTATAGCGGTTAGCTGGGATATGAATGGATGCCTAGCACGAGCATGGCAGTAATATCAGCATCTTTTTCCTTTAGTCAGCTGAGTGGTCGGGGAGTATGTTTTATCTTTAGTGGAAAATAATACACAGATAATAATATCTGATCTCTGTGAGGCTGAAGCTGCCTTCACTGGCTGAGGGAAGGGCAAAGCCCATGACAAGACCTGAGTACAGGAGCAGAGCGGCTGGTCCGAGAGCCAGCACAGAAGCTCACAGTCTTAGGTAATGGCATGGTGTCACAACGCCAAGAGAAAGCATGGGACCAGCTCTTACACTGAGCTACAGCCATACCAAAAGCGATAAGACAGATATCCTATTACTTCAGGCAAAGTGAAGACTGAGCAGAGCAGGAGGTGTTTAAATAAATTCCTTTTGCATAACTGTCAAGAATTTCCCTTTGTAACTTATGAAATCTAATGTCAACAGTAGGTGAGTCATAGGATGGGTCAAGAGAGATGCTGGGAAGTGGTGTGAGGATTGGAAGTGTCAATGGGGTTGACAAGAGCAAATGAGTAGTAGTTTTTGAAAGGTTCAAAAAAAGGCATAAACCCCCCAAATCTTTAATCCAGCACTTGAAATATATGTGGGCAGGGCTTGGAATTCAGAGCTCAAACCTATTTTTAAACAGAATAGATCAGAAAACACAAGAACTTAGAGAAATTGAGTACTGGATTCAGATTTTCGGTTGTGATTCTCCAGCCCTATATTTGGCTGTGGTTTTGCTAATACCCATTACAGAGATCTTGAATGTAAGATCCTCTGATTTTGTTGATATTCAGGTGTATTTCTGCTCAGAATAACACATACTAATACATACTTGTTTTTAATAAGCTCTCTGGAAACAACCACCCCTAGCCCTTACCTCTACTCTTACTCTAAATTCCCTTGTATTCTTGGGCTATCTTATCTCCCATGGAACATCTTGCTACTCAGTTATGGCTAATTGCTGAAAATATGGGAAAGCCACTGTATTGGAGAAAGTTGTGTAGGGACTTTACAGAGCAATTTGCATAGTTTTGCACCTAATAAACCCTGCCAGACCTGACCTGAAACTGCAAATTTTCACACAACTCGCGGAAATACCCCTAGTTTGTTTGGCCTGAGGACTGACTAGAATTTTGGGGAGGACAAGTAAATGACAGTAGCTCCTACTTATTGCGAATATGCTTTTGCAAGCAGGGCATCTTGTCTGTCCTCCAGAAAATGAAGAGAAGCCTGCATGAAAGTGGGAAAGAGTCCAACAGATTTTTGCCTTCACTGACAGAAATAAGTAATATTGCAAGGCAGTAACATTGCAAGAGGTAATACCGCAAGGCAGACCTGCCCTCTTCGGTTACCCTGGGGTATTCTGACTCTCCATTCTGAGGAGGCTGCTGCGTTTTATGTGCGATCTGGACATGTTCATCCCTGTCTCTCCAGCATAACTGTAAATTTTATGCAGAACAAGGCATACATGTATTATACATGTATCTTCATATACTTGAACATTAGGCCTGGGGTTTTGGTGGAGAAATCAGCCACAGCTCAGTCACTCTGTTCAGTCAGTACCTTCTTTGCTGGAGGATATTGCTGTTGTGGTAATGAGTGTCATCCCTACTGATGTGCTTGAATGTGAAGAGTTTTAGCCTTCTTAACCAAGTACATCATAGAATTGATAGTTTATCTGAGGAAGTAATTAATTGGGGCAGGCAAATTTAATAGCAGAAGAGCTCTGTCAGATGGCTAGAAAGTGCTCTTTCCAAACCAAATGCATTGCTGTGTTGCTTTGCCTTTTGTTTCTGTGTGTATTGTACGGTTTGTGATACAAGTACCTGTTTGCATTTACAACTTGTTAAATACAAGTATATATTTACTTTTCCAGCTCTGGGAAAAAGATTGCTAATAGGCTGACATGAAGGGGGCCCAATGTACCTGGAATAATATGAAACACCTTTTTTCTATATATTAGTTTACATACTGTGTTCAGGAAACAGGGTACAGAAACTTCCTTAAAACTCCAGAAACAATAGCTATTGTTGGTTGTTGATATGGCATGAGCTCATATCCAGGATACTGAGAAAGGAACTCCTGACTACAATAAATAATATATTTCTTAACTCCTGGTGTGAAAGAATGTATTTATTCTTTTGCAAAGAGAGATGGGGAAATATGGCTTTAAAAAAGAAGAGGGGGGAGTTGCATGGCAGGACAAAGGCTCAATACTTTTTCTTTTTTTTTTTCTTTTAAAAATTTAATTAAGGAATTTCTTATGAAAGCAAGAAAAGTTTTATAGTCACATTCCCAGCAGTCTAGGCTGAAATCTATTTTGAATATGACTGCATTATAGGAAAATGATAGGATTAGTGTGACTGGTCTATAAAACTATTTTTTCTAGCTATCATTTTGTCTTGGCTACATCTGAAATGGTTGTGGGAAATAACTCTTCACATAGCTCAAAGCTCTTGGACAAAGTTATACAGGAATATGTTTCTCTGGATTTTTAAAAGTTGATTAGGGTAGAGAAGCTTCTTTAATGATACAGTCTGTCAGTCCTTTAGGAGCACAGCCTTAAGTTGTTTGAAAAAAATTTGCAGAACACTGGGCTGTTCTATCTCAAAGTGACACTTATGCTAGATTTAGTGGATACTCTTGACTAAATTGTGCACTACAAAAGGAAAGGCCTTGAAGGGAGCCTAATCTTTAAATGGTATGCACCAGTTAAAACACAGGAGTGGGAGTTAGGGGGTTCTCCAGCATTTCTGATACTGTGGCACCAGTCACTCACTTAGCAGAGGAACAGGGAAGGCTCCTTATCTGTCCTGTGGATCCTCCACCCCCAAGGAGTGTTACATCTTTTAATTGCTTTAAATGCTGCCCAGTAGAGCTGTCTGGAATATTTTGATGAAGCAAAACTTGTTCGTGATATCTCATTTTACTGAAACATATTAATCTCTGCAAAGAGCTGCTCAGATGGCTTCTGGGTTCAGCAGGAGTGCTTCATTGCCTTGCTGGAGGTCTGGACTGTGTAACACTGAAGCCGAACCCCGCTCACTCCAAAGCGAGCTCCGCTCAGTCAGCTGAAGTGGAGACTCAGCCCTCTGCACTCCCAGTCAGTGCCCTGAGTACTAAACCACAACAGATGTGATGTAGACTCCCCTGGAAAAGGCAGTTRTCTTTCCTTGTTCCTGACATGAAAGCAAGGGACGCTCAGAACTATTATTATTTTAAAAAAATGTCTCCTGTACTGAAGTCTCAGTTTTAACTGCCCAGATGGCTATTTCAGATGTTCTGTGTGTTTATGTTACTATACAGATGTCTTGTAAGGGCACGTATTAAGCCTTGCAGTGATGCTTTTCAAATGAAGTGGCAAATTTTTAAGGATACGCTCAATCAGTATTAAAATCTCAATAAATTCTAAGCACCAAAGTCTAGCAGTGTTTTGTTTTATGCTATATACAGGCACCAGTTTTCTGTAGAGTTACGTATTACTGGCTACTACTCTCCATATTTGTCAGAAGAAATATACAGAGTTGCAGGCTCCAAGCTAGAGGTGAAAAAGGGAGAGTGATCTTTGGTAGGTTATTTTTGCTTGTTTTCTTTTAGAACTGTGCCCTGCCACACTGAACAATTCTCAGAATATCAAAATCATTTGCTAACTTCTTCAGTAAATAATTCTTGGTTGAAAACAATTTAGAACATTTTTTTGACTATGTGCACTTTGCATTTGCTACAAAAAGAGCATGGCGTTCTTTTTGTTCCAGGATTGCAAGACTTTAAAATAACCCAGTGCAGTGTTGCAAACAAAATAATAAAATACATACTTTGACATTTACTTTTGTTCCTCCACATTTTAATACAAAATTTAAATAACTTACTATGAAACATGCCTAGCAAGTGGTAAAGCTGTGCAGCCTGTGGCTTCAAGACAAAAAAGGGGCTAGTTCAAGTTGGTTTCTACAAATGGACCAATATTTGCTTGCCTGGAGTTGCTGATAAGCTAAGGCCCAACTCTTGATCTGCCAGGAGTAAAGCAGAGAGTTTTGGATGAGTCTTGTTCTGTGTTTTTAGGCTGGCTCATTTTAAGTGTACTTAAGAAAACAGTGAAAAGCAAACTAAAATCCCTGGAGGTTGAAGTGCTTCGTAGCTGATAGGTCCCAAGGCTGTGATGCTCAAAGGACGCTGGGCAGATGCTCTGTGTCCGTTCAAAGCCCTGTGAGCACACAGGGCAGTCAGCCCTCGCTCTGCCAGTTGCAAGGTCAAAACCTGCTCTTATAAACCACATTTTACTGTGTTGTCAAGCAAGCCCCATCCAGCACTCCCTCTGTAAAAATTAACCCATATAGATTTAAAACCATTTAGCAGAGGAACAAACATCTTCTCCAAACTTCCAGAAGTGTGCTGGCAGAGATGAGCAAAAACCCTAATCTATCAGAAATGTGGCCATATTCCGATATCTGAAAGATAGGTGCTAGCTTGGGTTTCTGGTTAGTGCTACTGCATTTAAAGAACAAGAATAGTTGTCTTTATTAACTAATTAACTGATGTATACTAAATACTATAGGATTTTCTTCTAGAAAATAAAGATCAGTTTGTCTGGCTGTGAAAATATCACATCACTTAGTGCTGAAACGATGAAAAGTTTGTATCTAGCCTTACAATATCCTTCAGCATTACTGTTGATTCCTCATACCAGTATTTGTAACTGCTATATGATGCTCAGAAAAGCTGTCTAGTTTGAAAAAAAGCATCTCACTTAACAGGTAGAATTAAATAACCTTTAAAGTATGTAGAGACTTTGCTTATATTTGAGAACACTTTTCCAAATGTTCCTATTCCAAGGCAGCCAACAGGACAGCTAATATAAATCTGAGCAAGGATAGAAGTAGTTTTAGAACTAATCTTGTAGCACCATTTTCGTTACCTTGGAAAACTATAGGGATGTTATTTTAGCAAGTTGCAGCTTTGACTAGAAGGTTATATACTCTACACTTTCCACAGTATAATCCAGCTACAAAAGCTGCTATAAAGACTGCTTTTTAAATTTTCAAGTGCAACTTTGCCAAATTAAAATAACAAAACATTCCTTCCTAATGGGATAAGCCCTGCTCTCCTCCCTTCGGATGGTCTGTATCTCCTCTGAGTATTTCACAACAGAAGACAGAAGTTGCTGCACTGAAAGCACCAAAAATAATTAATCCTCCTGTGCCAGCTCTTTCCTGTTGATCTTGCTGCCAATTTTGTATCAATATGTTTTTAGATATTCTTATTTCCCCTCCACCTCCTGTTTAGCTTCCCATTAAAGAAGTGCAGGACTGTAGCTGTTCTAGTACTGGAAATCTTGCTGTTGCAGAATGACACCGAGGCAAACAGCTTAGAGATTTTATGTTTGTTTGTTTGTTTGTTTGTTTGTTAGTTTTTGAACAAATGGATTAAACACTTCTGTTACTACAAATAGCACCACAGTAACTGGGACTAAGTGACAAAGACTCCAGTCATGTTTCTCTGCAGGGGACACTCAACATCTGGGGCTGTGACTCAATCTCTTCGGTATTAGGACGAAGGTGCTATAAGAAGCATCATGCAAAGCATCATGAGAAGTTTTTTTTCTTCTTCTGAGGCACCAGACAATAACTTTTGTTACAGACAGTAACAGTACAGTACTTACCTAATCTATATTTGCAAGTCTTAAGATAATTTTTATCCTTGTCATGCAATCGTCAAACCAGAGAGAGAAAAAATGTTGTCATTACCTTTCCCCCTCTCCCTCCACGGTTCTGTAGATCTACTCTTAATTTATTTTTGTAAGTTTAAATGAGGAGATTGAAACTTCTTTCACGCTGCATCTGTAGTAGAAGCAGCAATCTGGACTCTGATCTCCTTTTGTAAAGAGAAAAAAAATGATGGGAAAGAAATATGTAGAAAGCTAAGCAATGTTTTGTCTTCTTATTTCTGGTCCAAAGGTAGGGCTTAAACAGTTCTCCCAAAAGAAAATAAAGCAGACATGAAGGGTACTATAAGATTAAAACACACTCTTAGAGGTTGTTTAGGTTCCCAGCTCCCTTCCATCGTGTCTTCTATACTAGTACTTGCAGAAAAATGGTCACATAGAGCCCTTCATGTTTATTCTAGGCTGCCTTGTCCCTCTAGAATAGGGGCCACATACCACAGCTGTCCTATGAAGGAGCTGAAGTGGGAGCTAGAATCAGTTCCTCTGATTCTAGTTAAAATATCTATCTTTTTAGGTATGTGCTTATGGTGTGTGTTAGAGAAGGGCACTTGCTCTTTCAGAGGTCGTTCTGAAAAGTATTCTAAGTGCCCAGGAGTAGCTAAAACATCCCACTCTACCCACAGGGTGACAGACCCTATTCAATTTACTTTCCCTTTTGGTCATACGGTGGCTCCATTCTTGTGACTACAGTAAATTCAGTTAATAGACCTTGGTTTTCTATTTGCATGAGCAATTTTTTATTCATCTTCTCAGAATGCCCAAAGGCAAATTTATCTGTGCTATCTTGCTGAATTTGGGGTAGTTTTTGTTTTACCTTACCTTGCTTTTTCAAAAAAATACAATAGTCATGGTCAGGAAGAATTCCTCTGGTCAGCCTGGAATATTCCCAACTGAGTACTACAGTTGCTATGGTTATGAGCTTCAGCCTCTGTAAAGACAGAAAACTTATAGTAGGAAGATAAGCATCAACCTAAGATATCTCTGTTCTGTGGTTTACAAGGGCATCACCATTATGATGGCGTAATCATGATGGAATTGCAGGACACCACAGAAAGTATTCAGATAGCAGATAATGAAACAACATATAATCCAAAACTTCTCTGTCACAGTCAAAACAGATAAGGAAATGGAAAACTGATACTGGAGAGGAGGCCTCTTCAAGCTTGTTCTGTTTCTTTTTAGTATCTAACATTCAGAATTGTTGCTGAAAGCAATTCAACAGCTTCACTTTGCTCAAAGCATTGCAATGCGTCCACAAAGCTCATGATACTGTGGACAATCTGGAAAGGGCAGGATGCAGCTCCTCAGAGGGCAGAGAAATCATATCCAGCTGTGGCAGCTACCTCTCTCAAATCTGTCCCAAAAAGAAGGTGTGACCTTGCGAAGACTGACCAATCTAGTATTCTCTAATACTCTTAGGTTTTAGCTTTATTGTTGCAAGAAACTTTGAAGAAATTAACATTTCTGACTTACCGACAGGAAGTTTATATTGCTATGCCACCTGCTTCTTTTTTTTTTTTTTTAATTTTAAATATTTTAAAACTCTCCACCACTTCCAATATTTGCAGTCTGCCTCCCTCTCCACTGTTCCTATTTGGAGCTGCTGCATTTTGATTTATTAAATGGTAACCGCTTTTCTTAGAGGGTAACTGACTGCATTTCAGCAATAAGACCACTCAAATCGGATGTGTGAGACCTGATCTCTGCTGTTATGAATGACTTTTTAATTATGGAAACCAAGTGACACAGTTCTGAAAGGAAAGCCCAAGTATCCCTTTCCCAGTTTTGCTCCTGCCTCCAGTCTTCTGTATCCATACGCCATGACAGACGTGACTGTGGTCTATTAGGAAGTAGCTCGTTGGACTATCCCTCCAGAATGCGAGAGATCCAAAATCAAGTGTCTCGATTTAATCAGGCAGAGCAGGGTCTAAAATCCAGAACTTCTCAAATCCCCGTTGACTGTTCAAAAAAGTTACTGGCTGTTTTGGATGGCTGAGTTTATGTTTGGTTTTCAGAAGAAAGTAAGTAGAGACCGGGAATGAGCTGAAAACTTACAAGTTTGTCTCAGTGAGGAGGCAAACTCTGTATTCTCTGTGACTTTACTGTGAGATTTAGTGAGGAATCTGCTTTAGTGCACTTAGTGTGTGCAGATAGTCTCCAGCCTTCATTTCCATTTTTCCTGGAAACAAGGGGAGTTGACAACAGCTGGGTGGGCAATTGGGTATTTGGAAAGTGAGAGGAAGCTCCCTGATTTCTGGTGGTAGTTGTTGGCATCCCTAAATGGAGGAGGGCAACTGCTATGCTCATGTGTTTCCTGTATTGTTGGGCACCAGGAAGAAGCTGTGGCCAGTGCTTTCTTCATTAGTGTTTGTCAAGGCCTTTCTTTTCCCAAATGTAACTTCCCCAACTGGAAGCAAAGACATTCAGCATAGAAATAAAGCACAAACTAAAGAACAAACTAATTTAAAATATTCCCTTTTCAGTGCTTTGCACTAGGAGCACATTGGACCAAGACTCTGTGGTCTGCTGAATACCCGTAACCATGTGACCGACTGTGTATGTCAGGTGTGGGACGGAGCCAGCTCCTACAAATGCAGAGAGATGTTTACGATTGGTCCAGAATACAAGATTTAAGGGCAATATCTGGCTTCTTTGTCTCCAGCTGGTGTTTCTAMCCTTTAAGATGAAAGTGGCTCAGGTGGGATTGCTCCTTCTAGGGTGAACAGCTGAGTGTGGGAGTGGGGGAGAAGCTTCTTGCCTGCAGTGACCTGCAGTGAGTGTGAGGACTGGGGGCTTGGGATTCATGCTTATGGGGCAAAGAGGTTGCTGTAGAGAACAGGGTGTAAAACCCACAGCTAGGTCTCTGGTAATGGGAATGAATGGTTCCTAGGGACTGGGAGGTATTGTAGTACCTGCACAGTTTGCTGCAAAATAGAGCCATTAATTTGTTTAAATCTATGCTTAGAAGCAATGACCTACTTGCAAGAATATAGCTGGCAGGGGAAGACTTGGGTCTAAAACTTTTTTATTTCTGTTCTGCTTTACCTAGCCTCTTTTGAGTTTTCTCCATTTAAAGACAGTTAATTAGTTTATAATCTAATTAAATTTGGCTTTTTAGAGTTTGGTCATCTTTGGGGAGCTTGCTTTAAGGAAAAGGTCTGGGAAGATGTAGTTCAAAGCTCTGACGGATGTGGAATCTCATCAGATTTTCCCCTGTCTTGTGCACAGTTTGCTGCCAGTTAGCAGCATTTGGACAGCAGTGCTACTGCCTGCCTCCCCCAGCTAAGATAAGGGAAAGGAAGGAGCTGGTGGAGGCCAGAAGCTCAAAGCCCTCTGAGCTGAGCCTTGCTCCTAGTCCTACTCTGAGCAAAAACAGTGGCGCCTGCAGTAAGTTTGGTGAATCCCTTTGGCTATTCTCATGGGTGGAACATTTTTGTGGAAAAACTAAAGAATCACATTCATACTTTTTTTGGTATGTGATTTTTTGCATATAATGCCGTTATAGAGCTAAACATTTTAAAGCATCTTTTTTTTCTTCAAATGAAGTGATAATTACAAAAGAATAATCAAACCAGCTACAATACAGCTGGGCATAGGAGAGCCTGGCTGACATCTTAGAAAATGAAAAGGGGATTTTGGAGAAACATTTCCTATTAATTCTTGCTGCCAGTTGGTCCTGGAATTCCTGTGGATATTACTGGAAGTCAGTCATCTAATTATGCAAGGGTCTTCAGTGACCTGTGTGATTCTCTTGCACAATGATAGTTAGAGTAACAAGTTTCAAGAGCATTATTTTTTAGTTCTTCCACCCTGAAAACTTATTGCTGTCAATCTACCTCTCTGAAAGGACCATTTTATATTAAGAAAAGACATTCACGCAGGTCTTATTGTCGGGCTTGCTGTTACCTATTTATTCCTAAAGTAAACTCAAGGTTAGAACTGACTGCAGGCACTGAAGTGGTGATTTCTTACAATAACTAGTATCCACAAAAAAAAATCTCATTTCCATCTGCTTTTGAAAACTCTTGGCCTTCAGATTTTATTGTGAAGTTCTTACTAGGTCATCCAATTAATAGATTGACCTATATTTATTTTATTTCTCTTGCTACAGGTTAATTTTGACCTCTGGAATTCATCAGAGAAATAAAGCACAACATAATTCTGCATTGGTTAAAAGAAACTATTGCAACATAAGTTGAAAAGCCAAACTGAGGGGCAGAGGTGGCAGGGAAGAAGGCATACTGCATAATCTCTGATGGCGATATTCATAGCATCTCACAGTAGGTATATTCAAATTCATTTCTAGGAACTAGTAGTTGCTTCTTTTGGATTGGGAGGGAGTAGTGGTGACAGAATATGACTTAAAGTGAAAACATATTAAAATCAGCTATTTATAAAAGAACATGGCTCCTACAGTCTTCATTTCAAGACTTGGATCTTCATTGCTTTGTAGTGTATTTGCATCGATATAGGACTTTGTATTCGCGTCTTACAGTAATTTGACTTAGCAGCTGCTGCCACCTTATTAGGGGACTGCATGTTTTGTTTTCTTTTTCTTCTGAAAATTAGGTGCAGCTCTTCAGCATATTTCCTGTCTAGTCTCCAGAAATAATACTCTGGGTCTTAGGCTAACACCTTATCAAGAGGAATCACCTGCCTTTGCTTAGTCCACTAACCCGACTAGTTAGACATGCAGACTAGCCTGAGTTGGAGCTCGTCTGGGCACCACAGACGCCTCCAATATTTGTAGCCATTCAGAGAGCATTAGCATTTTGAAAGGTTTAACCAACAGGAACACACTTGTAGCTTGGGGAATACAGATGCTGAGAAAATGTTTAAATTCAGGTAATGATTTGGATCTTCAGGACCACTTGATTCACCTTTGCAACCTTGTCTCCAGACAGTGCCACAGGCTTAACTTACCTGCCAAGAAGTGTGAGCATTCCTTCGAGTCTCTGTAAAATGCATTTGTGTGCAACTCTGATAGCTTTTAGAAGGCATAAAATTACTGTTCAGAGTAACTCCCTTCAGCTACTTTTAAGTCAAGTGAAGTAAGAGTAAATATTTCTCAGCAGGTTGGAATTCCAAATGCCACTTCTCTTTCTGTCTTTGGAGTCTCTTTATATTTATGTATGCATATATTTCACACAGGTTCAAGCTGAGACATTTAGGGGTCAAGGGAAAAGGAGTCTGGAAAAATCACAGAACATTCTTGATAAATATTCACAAATATAGTAAGTTCCATAGAAGTGTGGGGGTTTTTTAAATGTGAATAAGCGAAGTGCAAAATCAATGTGAAGAACTTTGTGTGATGATAAAATGTGAAAAATTTACATTTACCTTGAACTGTTACTGATACTCTTAGCATATACAACTTTAACAGATCCATTATTATTTTCTACAGTGATAAATACGGGCTTTTCTAGTTAGGACATTATATGCTGATGTGACTGGCATATTGCACTAGCATGGAATTTTATTGCTAACCTGATGAGGGGTGGCCAAACTGTTTGTGCTGAAATCAGCCCTGCAGTGAGTTTCCTGTCTGGAGGAGAGCTCCTGTCTCATGGCTTGTGTGCGAGGCTTGGCTCATGAAGGCATGCCGGCAGGCAGTGGAGGGGGCTCCCATTGCCATGTGTTGCCTCCAAACTTGCAAGAGGGAATCCCACAGAGTACTGCAAATTCTTGGCCTGACCCAGGATAGAGGCAGCCTTGATCTAAATGGTGTGTAGGTTTTGCCATGTTGCATGGGACTCTACGCTATGCCAGCTAGTGCTAAAGCCTCAACTCCTCTGTGATTAGTCCACACCTCAAATGCTTGGGTATGGATATATATGCTCCCATTCTCGCTTTCTTTCTGGTGTTAACAGGTTCCACACTTCTAACAAATAGTGGTTAGTCTTGTTTTTCCCACTTCCAGGTACAGACTTAAATAGTGGCTAGTCCCACTTCTCCCGGTGCCGCATGTGTATTGCCGAACGGGGATTGCTGCCCTGGTTTGGGTCCGTCCTGCTCCCCCAACAAGTAAGTGAGGCTCCTTTCTCTTCATCATGTCAGTTCACAGCCCTGGAAGAATATGACTAGCCCAAAGCTTGATTCTTGCTTTTTCAGTCCAAATCTAGCTTCCTGTAAGGCAGAGAGAATGTTCTGCTGTAAATCTGTTAGCTAGACCATGAAACCTGTATTTTATTCTCCCATTTCCAGATGCAGAGCTGAACTCTTCTTCCAAGGAGCAAGATCAAAGGATTGAGTCTGTGCTCAATCCTGACTCTGAGCAGGCTCTTTTGTAGTGGCTGTGAGCATAGTGCAGGTAAGATATCTCTCAGGACAACTTCAGACATCTAGGTTCCTTGTATGTCCTCCATGAATGCTGTCTCATTTGGAATTGGCATGATCAAGGTCACGAAAGATGAATTTGTTGCTTTGTTCAGAATGTGTACTGGCTTCGCCTCTTTCCCCTCTGTCTTGAAAGGAATCTTCATTATCTCATTATGCACATACTATTCTGGTTCACATTTCAGATTGCTGCTTACTTCCTTACAGTTCCTTAGGTGTGTGTGTTTTGTTTTTTTTTTTTTTAAATCATGTTATCACCTTGTTTTAACTGATTAATGCAGAAAAGGGCTGGATGAATAATTCATTATGTGTGATTTAATCAAAGAATTTATGTTTCCTTTTGTTTCATAAAATGTGTGAAAATATATCAAAGCTTCCGTTCAGTTATTTGTTTTTGCAAAGTTATTTTGCCAAATAATCGCAATAAATATTTCTTTGTGCTGGAAGTGAAGCATTCATTGTGCAAGAATTTGACATGGATATCCAACACCATTACAATGTCAGTAGAGACAAAGGGGAAGTTTTTGTGTGTTTTTTGTTTTGTTTTGTTTTGTTTGTTTGTTTGTTTTTGAGCTCTACTCCCATAAGTTCTGTCCACACTTCACTTGATGAACAAGAGGAGGATAGGTCTGCTTTGGAAGTAGGTAGAGAGCCAGACTGCTTCTTCCCTAATTCTCTGTCTGGAGATCTAGGCAGATAACACTGTATTCATTACTCTTCAAATTCTTCTTTAGAGTTATAAGGACTAGGAATGAGATGTAAAAATATCTTCCATTTTTTCCCTCCTAAATTCTGATGCTCATCTGTCTGAGAGTCAGGTTCTTAGGCAAGCACTTAATAATGTGTAAGGGGCAGCACAGACCGCTTCTCCCTGAAGAAGTAGTCCTGTGTCTGCTTGGTCCTGTCATGGATCTCCTGGGTTTTGTCTAGCAAAGTTAGAGAGGGAAATGACATTTGTTATTTGCAATGTTTCAATCATCCTTTAAAATCCAAAGACCAGTATTGCAGCTGGTAGCAGCAGACTTAAAATGATGAAAGCATATTTGGTGGAGGAAAGATTTACTAGCTGTGCAGAAAGGCCTGGAATCCAGGGGCAGTGGATGGGCTCTGAGCACTTCTTTCTGTAAATGGCTAAACTGATAAGAAAGTATTGGTATCTAGCAGTGCCTGTTAGCTAGAGACCCAGAGCGTCTTTACCAGGAATTTCCCACTGCAGAATATGGGTCTTACAGGCTCACATATATATAAAGAAAAATCTGTTTATTTTTTATTTTAATAACCTTTTCCTAAGGAGACAGAGAGAAGATTTGCCCTCCTAAAATAATGGCATAAATAGCAAATCAGATGGTAGTTGGGGGGGGAGGAACAGCCTTGAGGAGACTGTTTTTGAAGGCTTTCATTCCATCATGTACCTTGGACATAGCTCAAGTGAGGGAGAATCTGCTATGCCAAGTCTAAACTTGGCCCTGGTAGAGGCAGATAAGAACCTGTGCCTAGTGCAAGCCATGGGAAGATTCATATTTGGAGACAGGCACAGCTGATTGAATCAAAGATAGTGATAACCTGTGGATCAGACTATGCATCTTTTTGACAGGCATCAGCTGTTCATTCCCAGCCTCTGGGTGACTCCTTTATACCAGATGCAGTATTTCAAAAAACAATTGCTAGTGATGTGGATTAGGGAAAAAAAATGTAAATTGGAAGCGACCCAAGTTCCGACTATGCATGGGTGTCCCGTGGGTCAGATGAGAGAGACTGTTTCCCAGGAATCACAGGCCAGATGACATTTGCAGAAAATGTGGAGGCAAAGGCTATTAGAAATGGAATTGTCTGAATAGAGGGAGGCCACATAAGAGGAATTAAAATTTGCTAATGCAGTAGGGTCACCATTAGCAACAATTAAAATCCCTAGTGTGGGGACCTGCCCCTAAACTGCTGCTATTATGTGTCTGCAGATATTGACAGGTAAAAGGTTACTGGGGACAAACGATCGGATATTAGTGATCCATGGAAAATGGCAAGTGTGGAGGACAAGTACAATTTTGACTGCAGGAGTTAAATAGGTAGCTACTTCTCATCAGACACTTTATACAGCAGGAGAAATCCAGCTGTTTATCCCATCAGGACTGCTGCTTAGCTACATTCTGTTTCAAGCTGGATGAAGCAAAAGTAAAAGCAAATGATATTACTTACCATGAAGCACAGCTAGTGGAAAAATCAGATGTTTAGAAAAGAGTTTCAAAGCCTCTCACAAGAGAAAGAAGAGGTCAAGAGCTATGAGCAGAGGAGCCAGGACTTGCCAGAAACATCCACAGATGGCAGCTAACAAATATATAAGCAGTTGCTCTTACGTTTTTTCCAAGAATAAGGTGTTTGTAAGACTGTGCTCAAATGAGGGAGTGTTCAGAGAGACAGCTTTCATATCCCCTTCCTCTGGAATGCCCAATAACAGTGAGAGCCCAAGTATTTACCCTGATTCTGAGGTGGCTTTTACAGCCTGAGATGTGCTTTGTGCTTCTGCATCTATACTGCTAGCAACATCTATTTAGCAAGTTCAGAGCAAGCCTGAGTAGGTCTTTGTGCTCCACAGTACATATTTAGTTTGTGAAGTCCAGCAAGACTTGTTCTTTCTCCCTCTCACTCTCTCTTCCCCCGCTCAAATCAGTATTCATCTGTCTGTGACTTTCTCTCCAAGATGACTTCTGAAAAGTCATAATTCCCGTTGAGTTAGTGTAGTAGGCAGGGGCAAGACCATCCTGTAGTCACTACAAAGACATGTGACAAGGCTGAGCATTAGATCTGAGGACTCCTTTATGGAGGGGTGAGGGAAAAAAGACGACCTGAAAGAAAGCTGATTAGATATGGGCTACCAGGGAAAAGGTGAGGAGTGATGTGCCATGCAGGAAGAAAAGGAAGTGCAGCTGTGTTTTAGAGAAAATATTTGCTCCTTTCTTGTAGGATATCATAAATAACCATTCAAAAGCAAGACCTCCTCACACTGCAGTGTGTCAAGAGGCAAGGACAGCAAACACAGAGAATACCTAAGAAAGCATCCCAGAGGTCTGCAAAGGAGGCATTGAATAAGATTCGTGCAGCTCACAGTGTGAGATCAGTTGTAGGGAAGGAATTGCGGATATGTTTTCAGGACATGATAGTCTTCACAGACATATCTATGCTGAAGGACTTGAATATCATCCTATTAATCTTTGCTGCCTTTAAATGGTGTCCCATGTATTCATGACTCAGGCAGTCAGGCCAGCGAAGAACTCTGTGTGGGTGGCAGGCTGCTTGGGCTGTGYTTACGCGGATTTGGAGGGGCTGCAGAAATATCTGAACTTTTCATTGTTGTCATTTCATTTGACATTTGTGCACTCTTTATTTTTTTGTCCCTGGGAAGGAGAGGGGGAAAGAAGAGAATTAAAGTCCATGTGTGTCAGAATAGCACTGGTAAAACAATTCTAGTCAACCATTGTTTTGTTTGTTTGTTTTTTCCTGCAAAAAATTCTCTTATTTGCTTTAATCTGCCCAGAAGTACACGTAGTTGTTACTGAGGTAAACCAGGCCTTAGGATCCCAGCACACACAACATCCCAGCAAACATGCCAGGGTGGGATCTCACTTTTGGCATTGTGCTGTTTATAATAAATCTTTATGGCTGGCGTGATGTGAATCACTATCACAACCAAGCAGAACTCCTACAATAATAGCATAGGCTCTATTGCCAGAGCCACTCAAAAGTCACAAATCTTTTCCCCCAGTGTTCAGTTTGGAAGGACAGTAAATAAGATGCAAGATAACAAAGGTATTCAAAATGATGCAGAAAGATTAGTAAGCTACTTTCTTTTGCTCATAATGTTAGAGATAAAATCTACTACATCTTTATTTAATTATATTAAAAATGAGAAGGGGAAATACTAGTTTTAATATAACACAGCCAACTGATAGGACTCATTCCGGTGGGATACCTGTGAGGCCTGACTGTTAATAGACTTTTCAGAAGAGAAGTGGGCATATTTAAAGGGATGGGAAGATTAAAAGATCTAAAACAGAACCACAGAGAGTTGCACTCAGCATTGTGAGAATGAAATCTAAGCACAAATTAAAAGAAGCAGTCAGATGTTTCTCTTCTGGGTAAATCTTTCTGTAATTGTCTACAACAGTTTCCTTGCCTTTTCCTCTGAAGCTTTAAAGTAAGTCTGCTGTCAAAGACAGTAGGAGCAGTACCAGTCTGAGCTCGCCGAGCAGTGATGAAGCTAAAAGCCAGCAGAATGCCAGAATACTGGAGAATGGCAGTCTGCAATGTGAGCATCAGCAAACAAATGTTCCCAGCCATGAATAATGAGTAGTAATAGATGCTTAAGAGTAAAGTAAGCCAGTTTTATCCAGAGGGTCTACTTAAGGCTTCCATTAGAAGGATTAAGTCTTTTCTTCTCCATCGGAGCTTATTCTCGGTCAGTCCTACGTTACTGGCAGACCGACATACAAAAATTGTCAGTGTGAGTCAGCTGAATCCATTTTGGCCTGGGAGATGAGGTCTTGCTGTTTGGAGGAATAGTTTTTCGTCTGACACCTTGATCCTGTATACCTCAAAGTACTGAGAAGTACATTGCTCTTTGAGAGGATGGATTAGTAAGCACTAGGCGAAGACACTTTCCAGCATCTCAAATGCTTCATGTCAGAATTATGACAAAGCAAATGAACAAAGTTGCAAATTTTCATCCTGTGAGAGAAATGCATATGTAAGAGTGAACTGACCTGCAGTTAAGTTCTGAAGACACCAGGCCATATAAGTCTATGAAGTACCAGGTTCAAAGCCAAATAATACTGATTCTGTTTAGTTTTGTTTTGTAGCATAGGAATAACTGGTTTGAAACCCACAAGCAGTTTTATGTCCATAAGAGTATTAAGCAAGAAGTTTTGATATGAAATCATTATCTTACCTCTTCTAAATCCAAATACTAATTGCAACCTTGCTGTGAGCCCACAATATTAAGGCTATCATAGCCATGGCAACYGAAAGCTTCATTAAATGGAATATATATCCGCTGCACAAGATTGTTTTTTTTGTTGTTGTTTTTTGGGCAGTAGGCAAGCATTTCTTTCAGCAGCCATGGTATATAGGTCAAAAGAACTTTCAGTTCTTCAAACCCCTGAGCAATTTTGCCACACTCTGCTATCACTTAATATTTTGTGTATCTGTATAATTAATTTCAATGCAGGATGGTTTGTTAATCCACAGACACAAATAAAAACGCAAATTAAAATTTCAGCATGGATTTTTACAATGGTCCATTTATATTTCAGGATTAAACCCATAATAAAAACTTTTGTGGTGTTATAATTGGGCTGATTTTTCTTAAAACCAGGAGATAAACATCTGTGTAAATAGCCTCAAAAAGATATCCTGTTTAAGAAAAGAGCACTTCAAATGAGCTTCTTAAAGTCACCTTCTATGCTTTGCATGATAATTGTAATGCAAAATAATAAACAGCACAGGGCACCAAGTACAACACTTCAATGGATGATATTGTGCCATTTATATAAGGATAATTAGGCATTTGAAAACACCCAATATCAGTTTAAAACTGTACTGATTTAAAAAAAAAGGGGGGGGATTTAAGGTAAGCTTATTGAAGTAAGTTTCCATTTACTTGATTTTTTTTTTGAGGGTATGTGTCCATAATGATCTCTCTGCATGCAAAACATCCGAGTATACACTGAAATTAATTGCTGGGGAAAAGGGTCAACACCATTGCAGTGCAGTTCTGTAGGCCATGGGTGACATTTCAGGCGTGGATATGCCTTACCTATTCATGGGTGTATATGAAGGTTAGTTTTACACTGGAATAGATGCAGCTGTGCCTAGATTGTCACATAGTGTAGAGGAAAATTTATACTAGCTAAAGAACTTTTTTGCTTGGATTGCTTATTTCAGTTTTCAGAGAGAAAGTGTGAGAGAGAAAGCTGTATCAACACAAGTATCTTTACGCAGGTATAATTGTATCCATGCTAATGAGATCTCTCTACCAGCAAAAGCTCTAATACTTTGTGCCTTAATTCAACACTACTCTGTCAGCAAAAATTTCTGTTCAAGAACATAATATTTATGCATGTTTATAAATGGTTAAGAAAGGGCTAATAGTCAGACACCATTAGCATGTGCAGAAGGTAGTGGGAGATGTTAGAGACTGGCTGCTTATGCCCATGATTTACAGCAATTGTCCTGCTGGAACCAGTAATTATCTAACAATTGATTATCTTTTAGCAAATTATTTATAAATGTGCTTTTTTGTGTAAATTATACCAAAAGTTGTTCAGAGGAGTGCTTTACACCAATAAATATTTTAATATGGAGTATGGAAAGAGAATTTTCACCAAGTCCTAAAGTGTTGCTGTTAACAGTAGAAATGTGTTCAGGCAGTTTGTGTATGTAACAAGACAAATCATTCGAGTTCGTTTCGTCTGAAGGAATATATCATGTTTCCTACCACTGTGATTAAGAGCAATGGGGATGGAAGTACTATTTGGTTGTAGTCTTGAGGTAGAAGACAGGACCTGGTCTGAAATGAAACTTGTCATTTGCTGTGAAATGGAGAATCTACTGTTGTACTTTCTTTTTAGGAGAGTCAGGATCTTTTTACCTCTTGCTGCTTTGAGGCTGTCGGTGCAGAGTGCAGAGGTGGAGGAGGTGCCGCTGGCTGTGGCTGCACAGCTCTCCCCCTTGCTCACAGGCAATGCAGTGCGTCAAACCCCATCCTTGAGGTGCAAATAGGACCTATCTGAGTGAGTCCCACAGACTGCCTGAAACTGCAACCCTTCCTCCAAACTTTAAAAATGAACTAAATGGGAAACTGCTCATTCCCATTTAAATACCCCTTTCCCTGAAATGGGTAAATTGTGAATTGCTCTAGATTTGGTGGGCCATTGCATAAGCATGAGGAAGGCGATTAGGTTAAGATATTGCCTGGGATTCAGGAAACACAGATTTAATCATGCTTTGCCACAGGCAGCTCATGTGGTTTTTAGGTGTAAACCACAATGTCACTTCAGATCTCTGTTTACTGCTTGTACAGAGAAGAACTATTATTTCCTTGTGCCTCACTAGACATTGTGGGGATGAAGGCAGTAAGRATGCTGCTGCAGTAACATAGCATAGTGCGGGACTTGGCAGAAGCGGCATTCAATGACAATTCCAGCAGCGATTTTTGAAAAGATTATTTGCTGCTATTGAGGTAATCCAGTCAAAAACCTCTACAATGCTCAGTGTACACCTGACCATTCGCAAAGAGCGTAGATGGAACTGAAATACTATCCTTGAGCTTTGCATGGGAGGGAATTTTCTTCTTTTCAGCTGTGTGTGGTTGTGTGGGCAACTTTTTGTGCAAAAATTGAAAAAACAATTCCTGTGATGAGCCTGGACTGTGATGTGCAGTAACCCCAACATCGGCTTGTAGACATGACAGTGGTATTAGTTGGTCTAAAAAGATGTATTATCTCATCCTGCAGAATATATCTGCTTGTGTCCCTGGACTATCATGGCCACAATTACACCATAGTAAATACTCAGAGATCAGCTTGTTTAGCGAGAAGGCATAACATTTTAATTAACTCCACAAATGCTCAGTGTAGTCCGGGTCAACTGAAGTTTCTACAGGTATTTTGTTTATCCTGGGCACGCTCAGAATCTTAACGCAAGTTTTGTTTAACTATGTATTGCTTTTTTCATGCTGGCTCAGTCATTTTTTCTAGTGCTGGTGGCATGACACCTGACTTTATGTCATTGTTCTAGGAGGAAGAGTAAAGGTAACTCTCATAAAATAAAATATGCTTAAACCATTTTGACACAACTTGCAAAAATTAAAAAGCTGATTGCACTTTAATAGCAATCTTGTCAGTTAATATTCAAAGTGGTGAATCTCTGGTATTCTAAAGGCACAGATTACCCTAAGTGACTGAAAGACACTTCAAAGAATCTATAATTAAAATCAGTAATATGTACAGTAGGCTTTAAAATACTGAACTCTATTAGAGAGATTATTTTCTTCATATAGTACCTAAAACCATATTCAGATATATTGATACCACTATTGTCTTATTTAATGACCATCACTGCTGAGGACTAGCCTCGGTGGCTTTAGGCTGAGTCCTGCATGTGGGACGATATGCCGTTGTACCGTCCCAGAAGACAGGCTGACAAAGAAACGTGTCTCAGTCACAATACCTTCCCATTCTCCTCTCCTGCTCCAGAGAAAATATAAAAAAGGTGCAGTTTACTTCCCCCTGCCCATCTATGGTTCCCCTGGCAAGCACGACATGAGCAAATTCCTCTTAGTCCCCATTCATGTGCAAAGGCACAAAAGGAGAGAGCAGTATCTGCATTTTCCACTGTAACCCATACAATATCTGGGTAGGCAATGCGGCTAGACAGGGATTTGGGGAATTGTTCTCCTGCTTGGGACTGAATGACAAACTATTCTTGCAAGAGCAGACTCTGCCGATGTCATTATATTGAACAGTCGCTGACACACCTGGAGCTGCCTGTGGATAAAAGGCACTTTATAACCAAAATCTGCACCCTTCAGAAGGATTTATGAGCTGCTTGTACAACAGTGTAAATTTACAGTGCTGCTAATGAGCTTTTGGTGATTTCATTATGAGTTATATATGCACAAAACCTGACAGTTAAGCTCTCTTTAAAGGTTTTGAGGTTTAAAAAATGGAAAGGGGTAAGGGGGCTGCTCTTTTTCAGCCATTTGGGACTCCCTTCTTCCTCCCCATCCTCCACAAGTTCTCCAAGGTAGATGCTACCCCAGTGAGCTCCTTTGGTCTGTCAGGGCAAACTTCACCTGGCAACTAGCTTCAATACCTCTAATCTGCCTACATGTTCTTTAACTTTTTTTTTCCTTGTTCTGATCTTTATCTTTATTCGATGGTCAATGTTATTTTTGTGGAACTAATCCTTGTCATAATTAAACTTTCTGTTTGAAGACTGGAGCAAGACAAGACATTAAAATGTTTCAGCCTTTTGTCATCCATTGTTTGCTGTCCTTCCTGATTACATAATTGAGTTTTTCTGTTCTTTGCCTTTCCCTTATATTATTACATATATTAGAATTGGCAAGAAATATGTAATTTTCTTCTTCTTTGGCAAAGTTAGCCTTTTAAAAGTTGAATTGAATGATATTGTTCATTGTGGGGATTGCAGATTTTTGTTTTTGTTTTTTTAATAAAACTAAACTTCAGGCCTCATTGTCTGTATTCAGTGAGCTTTTAGAAGCCCCCCTTTATTACACTATTTTTGAATGTGAAAGGTCTGAAAGCAAAATGAGTTGTTTCTTAAACTGTTAGCCCTGGGTTGTTTGAAATATAGATTAGACTACAGACAAAATAGTTTTGTTAGCCTCTTGGCCATTTATTTGGAGAATGAATCTTTCCTTTCTCTTGAGTATAAAACTCTAGAGCTGGAACCATCAGGTCTGTTTAAAAATTAGGAGTAAAGGAGTAAAGCTGAATCCTCTTTTTTTTTTTTCATTCGTTGTAAGCAGTGGGAAGATAATTTCTTATTGCTAGAATTATTAGCTTGAGGTAAAAGGAAAGACTTTGTAAAGAGAGTGGTAAGAAAGAAGATTCAGATCTAAATATTCATGTTTTGGGGGCTATTCAATGATATTAGGAATAAATTACCAGCTAAGGACACACTTGATTGAGTCTGACTGAATTTGTTTTATAATATTTTCACATAATTTCATTTATTCTTTCCTTTAACATCCATTAGAGGAAAAGAGAAAAAATATACAGCATATGAAAAGAACATGGGGAAGTTTTTAATATAATGTTAATAATAGTTGAYATTTAATTGAGATCGTATCTTTAATCTCTTCTTCTTTTCCCCTGCCAGTGTTTCATCTCTATTCTTATTATCTTGTTTTCAGTACAGAATTATCACCCACTGGTTTTCAATTACAGAGATGCCCATATTGATTCTCTGCTTGATTTTAACTTGAAGCTGAAAAATTACTCACTTAAGCTAATAAAAGTAGATGTTGTGGTTAGTTTGGGGTTCTTTTTAAAAAAAATAAATGTATAAAGAAGAAGAATGATAAGTTTATAATGATTCTGGGTTACAACAAATTGGCACAGGAATGGATTTTAAATCATTTGAACTCAGAACAATATTATAAATTTCTGTTCATCTCTTCACATTGAGGTAAGTGGTCCCTAAAGTCACAAAACCTATGTCTGTGATTCTAAGTTGCATTTATCTGCTAGTACTTGGGCACAGAGACCACCTGCCAGAGAATGGATTCTGTCTGTGCTTCTCTTAGCTTCCAAAATCAGGGTGTCTGTATGCAAACTACCTATTGGGAATGGTTCCTGGTCCATGCTGACTCCCAGACCGTGGCCAGGAATTGTCTGGGAGAGTGCCAGCTGGCATGGGCTGAAAGCACTGCTCTTTTGGTTTAATAGTAGAGATGATCACATTCCCGGGCTTGGGAAAGTTCCCAGGCACTGCTAAATTTACTAACACAGATGTAGCCAGAGAACATGGTCCCATCTAGAAGAGGTTACATCACTTCTCCAAACACTTCTGTGCATACCTATCTTTTAATACACAAATAGGCCCATGATGTGATGATAACAAACCACAAGCTTAAAATCAAATATAGGTGCAAGACTTGGCCTAAAATATAAGCAGATGTTATGAGTTGTCAGGACATGGTTTTGGTGACCACATGCAATTAAGAATCAGTCTTTGCTGATGCTGAGTAATTACAGCCCAACTAAATTCAGGAATGGAAGTTGAATAGGAACTTTCCTGAGTGGGACACTAAGAGTTTTCATTCTGCGTCCATTGGCGTTAATTGAAAAGCCTCTTATTGACTTGTGTTAAAGTAGAATGAGAGCCATAAGGAAAAATCAGTTAAAAGCCATTAATTTCATCCACAGAATCCAAAATATCGAAGGATCAAAGTTTAGCTAAACTAGAAAAATTAATATATTTCATTATTTCAATCTTAAATATCACAAGTAAGTCATCTCAAATATTTTGATAGAATGAATGGATTGTACAGAGGCACAGATCGACACAGGCACACACGCACACACAAAAGAATTGGTAGGTATGTAGGTAGTTGAGATTTCTCCACAAAAGGAGGCAGGAAATACTTTCTCAACTGAAGGAAGATGTTGAGTATCTGTGGAAGAAAAGCACCTTAGCTAACTACAACTATGGCAGTCTGTTTGCTACTCCAAGCTGCATCCAGCTCATGCATGACTAGCACCTCCTATATAGACATAGTATAAAACCAGTACTTGTTAGTCTTGACCAGGAAATACTGGGAAGCTAAGCGTGATTATGTATGCTTTGTGCTATTCAGACTTAGACTTCTATATGTAATCTCTCTTTTTTTCCTTGAGTGTATTCAGTATTCTTGCTGATATTTTATTGTGAATTTAACTTCTAAATTCAAGACTACCAATCTCTAATGATCCTTGCAAATATTTGTGTCAAGATTTCCGGACGTGTCCTAGGAGTTCTGGAAACTCCAGAGGATCCCTTGCCTAAGAGGCCTTTTTGGAAGAGCAGAGCCTTCATGAAACATTTTGGTGCCGTCCAGCTTCTAGGCATGTCTCCTCCCTTAGATTCCCTCTCGTTGTTCAGGGCTTTTCAGAGGAGCCTTCCCTACTTCAGACAGACAGTCCTTCTACTTTCTCAGAGGCTCAGGTATACTTGCCCCATTTCAACATCTGTGACCCATTCTTAAAACTAAATATTTGCCTTAACAAAAGCAAAGTTTTTCCTAGACTTGGCAGTACACATGGTTGTTCTTATATATATGTATAATTTTCCACCTTTTTATGCACTGTAGCAGTGTTCTCTTCTTTGGAAAAATTCCAGAAAGCACCTGTACATACTTGCTGATTTGTGAAACGCCAGTACGGTAGGTTGTAATATGTCAGTTCATTCCTTCACTAAGAGTAAATTAATTAAATTGATAGCAGCAGAATGTACAGTTTTATACATGCTATATGTACATGCTGTGGTAATATTTTAGGATTATGGGAGTAACTGAGTCACTCTGGAGCAATTCCTGTCTGGGCAGTGATCGGAAATGAGCCTTTTCAGAAAGCTTCTTTTTCCATTCTTTCTAGGAGACCTGCCTTGCAAGTAAGGTACCTTAAACTGTTGCCTATCTCCACTCCCTTTTCTTTTGCAATTCCTGTCACAGAGTCCTTGGGCTGTGGCCTTTCAAGGCTTTGAGAAACTGTAGGAGAAACAAATTTCTCAGTATGGCTCACTGAGCTGCATGACATTGTTGTACTGTTTTTTGTGTTTGGTGCAGGCATATAAGTGAGGGCTTTGGCCTTGCTGGGTATTCCTGAGTACCTTACATGTTCTAGTTTTTTGCCCCCATCTGCCAATCCCTTACATGGAATTTATTTTTCTTTATTTAGGGTTAGTCTAGCTGGTCTGTGGCTCTTTTTGAACCTGCATAGAGGCTCTGCTACTGTACTCACCCCTCTGTCCCCCGCCCCCATCACACTAAAACATCTATATAGACTATAGTACCCTCTATACCATCAAAAACTTGTTGTCATTTCCTGTGAAACACCTCAGGTGCCAAACACAACCCCAGTGCAGTCTGCAGAAATGGTGTCTCCCAAAGGGGATGCTGAGCGTGCACAAAAGCGGGCTGTGTTTTTCCAAGGCACCTGCCAGAATCCTGCTGACATTTTCAGCATAGGAAAATATTTGGCATTGGACAGCTGTTCAGAAACTTCTCCCCTTGTAGGTAGTAGAAAATGTTCCTTTTAAAAAACATATTTATATAATTCTTTGGAGCCTGTATGTATGTGAAAGGTTTCTTTTTTTTCCCCAGTGTGATGTCCAGGGAATAATTTACCTTCTCAGTTCTTCCTATTTGCTCTATCATTCCTCACAGTGAATATATCCAGCTCTTCTTTTTAGCCTCTGTCCTTCCCAGCAACCTGAGCTGCAGGATGGTTAATTGCCTTTACTCTGTCTAGCAAGAAGTCACCTCAGAAGTCTGACTCTAACATCTCCTCTATTTATTGGTTTTAGGTGTCTGACTCTTACATCTCCTCTATTTATTAGTTTTAGGTTCCTCCAACAAGTGCACCTTGTGAATGTTTAATATGTTTGTTTTTAACACCTCCTCCCACAGCAATATTGTATCTCTTTCAGTTTATTCAGTCACAAAATTCATGGGGATAAGATCATACCTGTAAGCACCAAGGTTTACCAATTTGCCTTCTTCTTTTCTTTCAGTGTCTACTATCCCAGTTTATGATATGCAATTGGCTTGTTCTCCTGTATTCAACATAAAATTACCAAGCATCCCATTTGCTTTTAGATTGATATTGTAGCAAAAGGTAAGCTGATGGTTCAACTATTGCTTATATGACAAAGCACATGAGCTAGTGGTCCTGTATTTTCATCTTTGGGCACTGCACAGTTTGCTGGCTTTGGCAAAGAGACAGTCCAGTGCAGCACCAAACATCAGGCGTTGTGGTGTCTTGTGGTGGTAGCTACAAAGTGTTTAGCTATATGCTGTGTTGTGCTTCCCCACTCCTCATCTAGTTTTTCTTTCTTTCTTTTAAATCCCAGTTATAAGCTTTGCGTGCCTTTCTGCTTGGGTCTCTTTTCTTTCAGTATTTTGGATTTTCTATAAAGTCTACTGAATAGATAATACAAATGTAATCGGCCAGCTTATGTTGGCGGTGGCTAGATCTGCTGTAAGCCTTGCTATTAACCTTGTTCCGCACTGCAAGCCTAGTTGTTCTGTTACGGGTTACTTTGCTTCAAGGGTTTCTAATAGTGTCTCTGAAGTGAGATGGAGTTTTTAATCTGTCTCGGAGCCTAGTCCTGGTTTGATTTCTCATTAGAAATCACGATAAGCCTCCTTCTTCCCTTCTTGACACCACCCCATTGCACTTGTAAAAAATGAACAAACTGTAAACCTACTCTCCAGCCTTAGATTGTTTACAGATTCATCTGTTCCTTTTCCTCTTTTTTGTGCTTTTTTGTGAGACTTTTATAGGTAGAATGTAGTATTCATATGCCTCTATTACAGTTTCTTACCTAACAACTTTCACTTGAGTTCTGGGAAATATATTTAAAATATCAGTGCTTTTCAGAACCAGATATTGACAGAAATAAGGCAGTCCCAGGACATTWTTTTTTTTTTTTAATGATGTGCTTTGTTTGCAAATGCAACAGATACTGTGCAGGGAGAACTCTGATATAGACCTTTCTTATCACCCTTGAATTTTCTGGACAATTACAACAAACTAGTGTTGTTAATCTTGTTATTAAGCAATTAATTAGAGCCCAAGATTTGCTTTCTATCACTGCTGAATTCTCATTGACCAGTGTTATGGAACCTGAGTCTCTACACAGCAGAAAAGTCAGCCTATTCAACATATTCATTGTGGTGGGCTGCAATGGGAAGGAAATACTTGCAAAGTCATGAGACAAGTTGTCAGGACACACTCTTTTCATATATCATATCTGCATTCTTTTTATAGAATAGAACCTAGCTGCTTCTGAAGGGAAATATAGGTTGTGTTCCAAAGAGAAGCATATGTAAAGTGTTAAACAGATGTAGATATAAAGTGCTAGACCACAGGTAAGCTAATATGCAAGTTACTTTAGTGCACCGTAATTGAAGAATAAATTAGGCTACATTAAGAAAGCTTCTTGAAACAGCTCTCCAAAATCATTCAAGATAGCGTGCTCTTAAAAGGGAGGGAAAACAGTGTTAAATTTTAAAAAAAATTTTAAAACCTAAAAATTTTCTCATCCATTCTCAAATAAAATGAACTAAAAACAACAAAAAATAAGCTTCAGTCATAACTGTTTCTTCTGCACTCAAGTTCACTAATTCTGTGACCAGACCTATGCTTTCAGCAGTCGGGAAATGGCTGTATCTCTAGTTTGATAAGATTGTACAAGATAATGTAAAATTGAACTGTGCATTTTCCTTACTATTCATCAAAATAGGACTCAAAATTTCTGCAAATGGTGAACAGTACAAGGCACATTGCCATTACCAGTTTCAACCTACTGTCCTTAGGAAAGGAATAAATAACTGGATTATGTTAGATGTTTTTTAAAGAGTTCAGAAGTTTGCCTAGAAAATACAAATTGGAAATCAGATCTGACAACCATCAAACAACATGAAAGTTCCTTTTAAAGAGTGATCTAGAAATGGACAAAAGGATTATTTGTAAAGACAGTCCTCCCCATAGACTATGTTACTAGAGTAGTAATAGGCTATGTTTTAATAAATGAGATGAATCAGTCATATATCAATCCCTTGCTCCTCAAAGTTTTAGGTTGTTAGTATTCTATTTGATAAAGTAGCCTTCTCTTTTTTTAAAAAAGTAGCCTTTTCTTTAAAATAGGAGTGGAAGGGAATACAAGACTTATTAAATAAAGGTTTCTTTTAATTTAGTCACTAAAGATTCCTGGCAGGTAAAACTCACTTAAAGGAAACACATTTTTTTCATGATCTTCTGAATTCCCATCTACACTCAGACAGTTGTATTTACACTGTTACATTCTTCAGGAGCAAAAATTCTGTGATGTGAAAGGCTGAAGGAATTGCGCATGAATGTTGCTGAAAAATGTCTATGTGCAGAATATTCCTTGAAAATGACAGCGGTGTTCATGATGATAGCCTCATGTAATCAAACTCCCAGGATACCATATGTACTGATCTAATAAGTTGCTGCAGCCCTAGCTAAGGAGACAGGGCTCTTTTTATTAGACTGAAACAGCTCTTGCTTTTAATTCATAAGGTTCTCAGTTCATTCCCCGATCTGTCAAACTCATGGTAGTGAAGATAACTGAGCTCAAGAGATTTTATGTCTGGGATACTTATGTTTAGGTATATCAAAAACAAAGCAAGCAAGAGAGAGAGAACTGATAGCAAGAAAGAGATCCAATAAATGCAAATCAATTGAAATTACTTRAAATCACTTAAGTGGCTTTAGGAAAAAAAAAGGAAAACAAAAAAACTTCCATCCTTGTATTTGCTGGCAGTTTGATACTTAAAATGCCAAACAGAAGTCTTGCCCAGATTCTGGGAAAGTTCAAACAATTTGCCAAGTTTAAACCTGTATTTATTGTTCATTCATCCTGGACCTAACAAATCTCTCCTGTCCACAGTTTTTGCCAAGGCCTGGATTTAGCAGCATATGTAGATATTGACTTCAGTGACTAGCTGAAGTAGGGTTTCCCTCTTCAAAGTCTCCAATCACCTTCACAGACTGACAAATCTATTTGGACTCCAAAGTCTGAAGCACGAAGCCATTTTGAAATAGCAACAAAAGAGCTGTAAGCATTCATTGTGCTGCTAGCACAAGTAGCATTACAATAGAACAATCCACTTACAGCAGTTAACTTCAGGATATTTTCTACAAGACAGTAAAACTCTGCTGGAATGAAAACCTATATAACAGTTTTCTAGGCACTGATTTTTGACTTCGCAGCTTTTAAAGATTTCAAACTCTCTGTGTATCGTCAGTGTCTTTGTGTTGCAGATTCTGAAATATCAGAAAGTAGGAACTTGTAACCGTCTGTAGTAACCGCAAAGGAGAAGATGGTGACTCCAGAGTCCCTTGCTTGAGATTGTCAGCATGTGCCAAGAAGAGCTCTTCCAGGATCTCTAGTAGATCAGCAGATCAGTTTTCCTCTGCAGTGGATTTATACTAGTGTGGAATCCCTGGTCTCCAAACATATAAAATGGGATATCTACACATGAAGGAAGGGTAAACATATGTGTGCGACAATACCAGTAGTTGAGAGTGGGTAGTGCAACAGTACTCTGTAGGAAGTATCAAAATATGTGAAGATGCATAGTCTGATGCCTTTCAAAGCAAACACAGGAACCCTGCTGGTGACATTGGATGTTTATGCAAAGCTTTCTGTGTAGACATACAGAAGCAACGTAATACAAGGGGTCACCATCACAAGCCAAGGTAGTTTCTGCAATAAATTCCCAGCCAGACAATGGAGGAGAGCCATGATACATGGAATACATTACTGTCCTTGACTCAGATTAGGTATTTACTTGTTTATGAGGTCTGACAAGGAACCGTGTGATGTCTGATTCCTATTTGGGTTACTGGGAAACAGATCCCTTACACGCAACAGCAGCCTCTCTCAACGAGAGCTCGTTTGCCTGGCATGGAATTCCAGAGACTGTAATTACAGATAATGTAACTCAATTTTCTTGTCAGGAATCTGCTATTTGTAGTACCAGCAGAACCAGAGTGTGTCACATCCCTGCCACACTCCAGACAAAGCAGAAGCAGCTGTCAGGGTTGCCAAGCATCCTGGGGTAAGAGGGACTTAGAGAGAGTATCTGTGTACATTATTTGGTGACCAGCAAGCCTAAAGGACATCTTGTGCCACACTATGCGTGGATACTGCTGCCTGTGGTGCACATGTCCTGCAGTTCAGTACAGAGAGAAAAAGTCGTAGAAATACACCCACAAAAGTCAAGAGCCTGGGCTGTTTATTGGCTCATCATTAGCTGTGAATAAACCACTTCATCTGCTGTGGTCTAATCTGTAAATGATCAATATGGTACATCCCATGTGGCAGTGTCTGTCTTTCTCCTACACATAATAAGAAAACTTATTCAAATAAGGATGGGTATAGTTTATAGTCAGCCAGGCCTTCAGAATCTAAGACACATGTGAATTGAAAATCAAGGTTGTTACATTTAAAGATGCTGCATTTGTTCTAGGTTGTGCATTTAGCAGGCTGGGCCTGTGGCTTTTTCCTCCATTTGCAGTAAATATTGTCTTGTTACCACAAGGACCCACAAGAAATCACACAGAATGAAATGCTAGGGAGGTACTGAACTTCCAGTGCCTGAAACTAAACACAGAAGCTTAAAAGTAAAATGTCATCATTAATGCAAATGGAAATAACAATAGGATTTCTGTTTCAAAAGCTAGCATCAAGACACCTGCTGTTAGCAAATAACAGATATTGAAGATTTTTTCACCAAACAATCCTTTCTCATGCACTGTCTCCTTGTATTTGTAAAAGTAAAATCAACTTGATTGAAGCAGAATTGGCTTTTATTTTCCCTATGCATGGAGGAATTTAACATACATGATAAGGTTCAGGACCTTTCCTCATGTTCCAGAAATCCAGGGGCTATTTGCAACTCTTCTTTGGTTTGACTCAGGTTAAAATAACTGATCTCTGAATATGCTGCTATGGCTACCTCTCTTGCTCATCCACTTTGTGTAGTCATCCTACAGTTATCTGAAGTAGACATATCTTCATCTGCAATCGTCTGGAAAGAGAATCTCCACTGTCCTGTTCCTATCTCCCTGTTTACCCTGAGATTAAATTCTGACTAAAGATAAAAACTTAGAGGAACAGGGGAGTTATGCTTCTATGCATGCAGGTGCAGTGGCTCTGAAGTATTACTAATAATGTTGTGACAAGTATTTTGTAATTTCTAGAGATTTTGTAGTTCATATGCTGTCATTCATATGCCATGTACTAGTTAAGACAGAAAAAAGCCATGCATAGGATGCATAAACTGTTGCATGCTGGTGGGGCGGGGTGGCAATTTGGACAGACTTTCTTGGGACAGATTAGAGTCAGAGAATCAGAATAATAAACCCATCACTGTGGACAGGTCTTATTTATGTGATTTGGAGGCAAGAACCTTTAAAAAACAAGCAAGCAAAAAAAAAAAAAGCCACTTCACCAGAATCCACCAGTATTTTTGTGAACCCACGATATGCAGCTCTTAAACATCTCTGGAAGTACTCAGATCCCTGTCCAGACACATTTGAGAACAAGAGGCTGTTGTCTGTAAGGCTTTTAGTGCATTTGCCCAGCAAGTTCTTTTTTGGTCCTTGCCTTTATTTTTCCTGTTTATATCACTTCCTCTTTCCTCCTCTTTTACCCTCGAAGTCTTGCACAGTGGTAAATATGCTGGAAGAGATATACTGCTTATAGTTTGCCATAAAACATTTTTTCCCTTCCTTGCCTCCATAAACCTTGTATCTAATCACATTGTCCTTGCGCGCTTCCCAGGCCAACAAGAAAACAAAATGAATCAGGCAACAACAGTTAACTGCATCATGGGCTGCTAGCAAGACTGCAGCCAGCAGGTCAAAGGAAGGGATTATTCCCCTCTATTTGGTATTTGTGAGACTGCAGCCGGAGTGGGGTGCTGAGTTTTGGATCTCACCAAATGGAAATCAGCAGAAGGCCACCCAGATGGCAGGGCTGGAGCACCTGCACTGTGAGGAGAGGCTGCGGGAGCTGGGCTGGCTCAGACTGGAGCAGACATGGCTTCAGGGGACCTAACAGCAGCCTGCCCACATCTACGGGGGAGTTGTAGAGAAAGTGAGGGCAGTCTCATCACAGTCTTGCACACATGCTCATCCAAAAGTAGAACCATATGAGCTGAACCATGCATCATTGAAGCAATCAGCACAGCTAGCTTTTCTGTGAACATTAAGAGACTATCAAAAGGCAGGTAGCACTTGAAAAATCCAGAAATACAGAAAAATTTCTAACAAATTGTTTTATACTTTTGCTGTTTTCCAATCCATGCACAACACACTTGTAATCAAATATTTTCCTTCCTTTCTGCAGACTTTCAGTTTTCAATTGAAAGCTCAATAAATGTGTTTTTAGAAGCTGGTATCTACCTTTTTTAAAAAGTGTTCATATTTCCAAAAAAATACCACTTTATAGCGAGAATTAGAAAATGCAAGCCTATTCACAAAGACATCATAAAATAAAACATGAGTATCAGTGTATTACTTTTATTTTTTTTCTTTGGCAATGACTGATTCTATTCTTCAGTATTTATGGCATAGAATTGATGGTGTTAGTAAAATAATTAGGTAAGACATTAGTAGACATACTTCATACATAAGTTTATGGGTATAAAAAACAGCTGGGCTTGTTAGGAAAATGTTCATATTTTTAGGTCTGCGCCCCTTGGGAGGAAAAATACTGGCATGGAGAATAAACATATTGAGAATATATAGTAGCATTGAGTTAAATGTGAGGACTTGTCAGTGGAATGAAGCAGGGGAAATTTTGAGTTACACCTGTTCATCTTTAAAAATTGAAAGTGCAAGTTCATTGCAGCCATAATGTACTCATTTGCAAAATGGTCTTCCTCAAGTAGCTTGCTTTGTGCTGTGATGCCACCAGGGAGCCTTTGCCAAGGCTAAAGACTTATTTCTCTAGGTGCTGGGTGAATGCAGTCAGAAGACAGCACTTCCCCCAACACAATGCATTTAAATTTATTAACAATCATGCCCAGATGCACCAGCAAGATCTGACACTAGAAAGGATAGAAAATAAAAAGWGAGTGATCCCAGACCTTTGAGACTGGGCAAATGAATTGAGAAAGCTTGTCAACAAAACCAAGGAGCCTCAGCTGGTGATACCATGTGCGCTGTGTTGAAGGCCTTGCCTGCACCCCACGGTGGTGCAAAGGGAAGGGCAGCAGGTGCTGCACAAACCTAGCCCAGTGACGTGGGCTTAGAGCAGTGCGGGATTGTGTCAGCCTCGCTCCAGGGCACCGCGAGTGGATGTACTGCCGCCAGGCATCTCTGCACCACTGCCATTGCCGCGTGTGGCGATGCCTGGCGTGTTGGAAATCACATCTGTCTCCAATTCACTGCTTTTTAAAATAGTGGGACCTTTGTACATGAAAGATACTCAGTCTAAGTTCAATAGTGTAAATGAGCAGCAGAAGACAGGAAAAGACACAAGGATAGTTCCCTCTGTTTTGTTACAACTTCTTCCTATGTGATGAAAACGTTAGCATTCTTTATCTCCTCAGGGTACTCGTCAGTGCCCCACTTCCAGCATTTGCTATATCACTCCTCAGGGAAAACCCTTAAGCCATATGGTTCACTTGCTGTTCCTGCATTTCTGTGTGCCTAAGGAGTTGGTGGTGGTAGTGGCCCCTATTCTTTCCACTGCTTCTCTCCATGTCTCATTTAGTTTTTATGCCTTCTCCAAATGAAAGAGTCCATGGCACTCTCCATCTTTCTCCTAACTCAACACTAGCAGTATATAAAAAGGCTTCTGCCAGAACTTTTTCCTCCTTCCATATTAGAGCAGTCAAAGAGATAGATACAACTTTTCTGTGTATGCAAGGTGTTAGAAAAATCAAACTTATTCATCTTTTTGGTACAGTAGATCTTCTCTTGGGGTAAGTGAATGGACTAGATTTTGCTTTCAGTGTATTCATACATATTTCTCCAGGCCTATTTTCTCTCAGTCTCTAACCCTATGGGAAGAGTAATAGGTTGCAGTGTTTTACAACGGCCAAAATCAAAGAAGGTTGCTTTAGGAGTGTGTGAGCATGCAGAATGTAGCATGACATAGTTGGCAAATAATTTCTAAAGTGAATGCGCAGAGACTGTTACAGGGTTTGGGCTTTTGATGGTGAATACAGCGAAAGAGAAGACACTGTGATGTATGAAAACACCATGTGGTAGAGATCCCCAGTGTATTTTGAATGAAGGTGTAAGTCTCAAGTGACAGGGATTTAAAGGGTAGTCACGGCCTTGCCATCAACCATCTGAATATGGCTAAAATTTTATCCTGTTGCCAGAACCTGCTAAGGCTTGTGCTTAGACGCAAGGAATGAGCAAATTCCATTTACATCTCCATGGACTATTTGTATGTTTATTTTAAATACATAAGCTTTGGTACAAAGGTTGCATCATATTTCATCTCCACAGGCAAGGTCAGTAGGAGAATAACATGAAATGCACTATCATCAGCAGCAATTTTCCATAACTGCATGTAAAAGAATTACATATGAATGACACAATAAGTGCTACATGATGTGAAGGTCAGCGGTGCATGCTAGAAATGTGGTTCTGTCCTCCAGGATGCAATTACTTTTATTCAAAGGCCCGCATGTTCAGTAGAAGAATGGAAATTCATGGGATGATTGCAGGACAGAATATTTTCCAAAGTGTTTGTCAACAGCTCTCAAAACCGGAGCTTGAAAAAAGAACTGGCAGAGTACTCATGGGAGTCTACTTCTGTCTGAACCACTGAACCAGTTCACATTTTTTCCAAGCAATCCAGTCCATGACAAGAGCTTAAAAGAACCTTCTGAAGGCTAACAATTACACTGAACCTGAAGAATTAGCACTTTTAGAGGCATTAAAAAGAATGAACTGGTTCTTGTATCCAGAGATTTGATCGCATATCTCTCAAGGGGAAGGAAGGTATTCATGACAGTACGGTGTCTTTGCAGCTAAGAGAATGGAAATTCAGATCGTAAAAGAAAAAAAAAGAGTTGCATTCATCTCCTCTAATGCACTATTTTGGACGTTTACATCTGAAATTTGCTTTTCTATGAATACATTTTTCTCCCAATTCAGACTTGCACTTTAAAAAAGTGATAATATTTTACTGCTCATTAACAATAAAACAATTTCATATTTAATATTTTTTCATTTATTTTCACATTTAATATTTTTTCTTTTCTATTTAATTGCACTTAAGTCATTTAGGAGAAAAAGATGTAGACATCCAATTACAGAGATTCTTCAAATGTTAACAAAATGGGGCATCCTTTCTTGAACCTACTCTTCAGTAATCCCTATCCTAGAAGGATAAAGCACCATGCCCAGTGTTTCAAGGACTTTGGCCCATTGGCATATCTGAAAAATGGTTCTGTCATCATTTGCATTGCACAGAACAACAGCATGTTTCAGGAAATGTCAGGGATGATTAAAGCAGGAAAAATGGATTCCAATCTCCATCCTGCCACTGATTTCCTCTATGCCCTCACACAAGTTTCATCTTGGAAGCTGTGAAGCGCATGCTTTCTGGATGACTCAACTCACTTCAAGAAGGCTACCCTAATACATAAAAATATTATACATTCAATACCTGCAAGTGTTTTCAGGAAGAAAGAAGGCCCTCAATTTTACATGCCTCATTTCTCATATCCTTAAAATGAGGAATTATTTGTTAATTGTGTGGGACTGTGAGGACRCACAAGTTTTTAGCAAGTAAGATAAAGAGAGAGCACAAGTGGCTGAAGTGGCACAAGTGTGGCTGAAATAAAAATCTACCCTTTTCAGGGATATAATGTACCCAGTCCTAGAATTTTATCTAAACACGTTCATGGTGAACTGAGTTTAAGCTCTGAAACAAAAAAAAGTGTTTTAAATAAGACTGCCTGTCAGGAGGAAAAGCACATCAGAAGAAAAATACTTATACAACTTGGGAAAATGAACTTTTAAGGTATTTAGTTCAGCATTTACCTAAAAAGTAGCTCATCCTTATGCATATCTGTAGATAAAAATGAATTATTTAGTGAGACACTTTGGTTTCATTCAGAATTGATTCTCAGAGTTTGTTAGATGGATGGATACACAGCTAAGATGGGTATATCTGACACTTACAGGGGCATCCTTTGTCACATAAAAAGGTACAAGCTGAATGGAAATTAAATACTAGCTCACTCTACCTTGTTTCTTAAAAGGGAATTTAATCTTTTGACTGTTATGGTGTTTGGGTTTTTTTCTTTTTTAGTGGCCTATCATTTCTGTGAGGTGTCAGCCTAATAATCCTCCAGATAGCGATCCTGGTATGGGTAATGGTACAGTGTAATGGGATGAAAGAGAGCAGAAGTTTTACTCAGAGACTGATGCTACTGAAAAATGTGTTTTGTTGGTTTTAAGAATTAGGATTTTGTCTTTTTCTTTGCTTACCTTAACTGATAACTGTGTATGTTAGTGATTCCACTTCAAAAAAAAAAAAAAATCCACAGGGCAATTTTAGATACAATAATCTATTACAGTACATTTGTTGTTTCACATAAAAAAGGAAAACAAAATTTTAAGCAATAGAGATGAAGTTTATGCTATGCACTGAAAAGTTGAAATATGTCCCTAAATATGAAAAAAAAATTTCTTTGAATGTTTAGGATTTCTGTACTTTGTAGCAGTAAGTATTTGTGATCTGTCCTGAGAGCTGGAATGAAATCTTTAAATTTACTTCATGTTTCCCAGAAAAGAATCATTAGGCAGATACAATTTGGTCACTGGGGTCCGTCCTGAAAAGTATTTCCACCACTATCTTTACACTGAAATCAGTGTAAATTAATGCCTAAATGCTTTTGAGGGTCTGGGCTTTATAATCTAGTCTGGACAGCTAACACAGATGTGAGAAACTCCCTACCTTGCTACCACTTAAACTGTGTTGCCCTTAAAAATTTTTCTACTTAGACCTATTTTGAGATGAAAAGTGATGTTCACCAGTCACTTTATAGTAAAACACATCCTGAAAAACAGCAAGAATTTTCTGATCTCTCAGCTATTGGACTGCTGAAATATGCAGTGCCATCGATATTTTGTGATTCTGTAAAACTTTTCAAAAACAGTTTTGCTTCTTAAGTATTAGGATATTCTTATCCATCTGGGCCTTAATTTCAAGACAGGACAAAGAAGACACTAGTAGCTACCTGCCAGAGGTGGTTTTGTTCATCACTAGCAGTCCTTTGCTAGAAGCATCTCCTTTTCTAGTCTTTCAGCTGTATTCATTTCAGATCACATTTCAGCAGACAGAAGCAGGARAGAGGCAAGAGAGATGTACCAGCTTTGGTTAATATGCTTGAGCCCTGTTGCATGATCCCCCCTTCTCAAAGAAGAGCTGCCAGTCCATGGTGGTGTGGTGCCAGTCCATGGAAGAAAAGTAAAGGCTTGAGCCACCTCCTTCCTGTCTTTCCTAAGGCACTAAAACTTCTCCCTGATGCCATAATTTTCTTCCATTTGATCTCTTTTATTTTATAATTAAGGAGACTGCTAAGAGTAAAAAAATTTTCATTCACATATACTATATTGTGGCAAATCTTTTCCCTGTGAGTGGACTCTTTGAAGATCTCTGCAATGAATGCTACTAAACTCAGTGTTGCATTTGAATGAATTCCATCCTCCACTTGAAGCCACTGGGAAGTTGATAGTTTTCAAATAGTCTTGCTCATGTAACTATTAACAGTACTGTTAAAATGCACCTAGGCCTTTTGAAAATTTTTTACTTTAGTTATATGACTGATTTTCTTTAAATTATCCATCCCAAATGGGTACCTCACATAGGTTTATTGCTCCTGGCCATGCATAAAAACTCCAAGAATGAATGGTTATATATACGGAGATTTTGGTTGAGACTTGGAGTCTGGCACTTACTCATTCGCACAATGACCTGTCTGACAGCAGACAGGTTCTTGGATGGGGTAAGATGAATAACCCGGCAGTTGTATCACTGTGTCACGTACCAGCCACAGCAGCTTCAAACTCTGTGTTTGCAGGCCAGGACCCTCCTCTAGTCAGGCCAATCAGACCTGACTGTGGAGCTAAGGGGTGAGGGGTGAGTAGGTCCATTCTCTGCAGGTGGACCCTGTTTTGGGAAAAAGGCGATGTAAAATTAGTCATAGGTATCTCTTCCTTGACATATAGCTCACAGAGATCAAACGCTCTATGTTATAGCTATAGGTAAGGTGGGTTTTGAGACCTGTCTCTTTATACATATCACAGCACAGAGCCAGGAGCTGCTGCTGTCATTTGTAATGGCAATACTAGGGCAAATTAAATTCAAAAGCCTTTGTGATAAAGGCATCCTTATGAATTTCATCCTTATGAAATTATGACCTATACAGATAAGACAGTGGGTGAGAGGAATGTATATGTACAAACATATGAAATGCATGAACTGGATAAAGCATATATATACACACACACACACACACACACACACACGTATAGATGGATATATATATATATAAAAGGAATGTATGAACAAAGATTGTCCTTTGCCTGAAGTACATTGGAAATTGGTGGTAGAGTTAGAAATTGAACAAAATCTAACATGTTAGGCAGAAGATCATTCTTCTGTAAGCACAGCAAAAAGGTAAAGAAAGGTTTATTCCTATATTAGCTTTCATTTTTCAGGCAGCACTGCCCTTCTAAAGATATCTCTTTAAAAGATGGACCTTTTAAGAATGTCTGCAGATCTGGACCCCCTCGGATTATCTGGGGGCACACATTTCAAAGGGAAGTAGTGTTTGTGGGGAATTCGCTGCCAGAAGCCCAGATCTCAGCCGCAGAAGTAAAGGATAAGTAATAAAGGAGTTTAAATTTCCTTACTCTGCCTTCTGTTGTGCTTCAGCTTTGATCTGCCAGGATTACCTCTAGAGGTGGGAAAAGCAGTTAATTTTCCACTTTTACTTGACACTTCCCCTTTCTCTTGTGGCTGCTAAGTTACTGCCCACTACCTACTAGGTAAACTGAATGCAATACCAGAATTTCCACCTTCTTGACATTGACTGACTTCACATGCTGTTAGATAAGGGAGGCATTTGATTATTTTCATTGGTTTCAGTGTAGCCACCAGCCAGCTACAAGCAGAGTGGTAGACTTTCTGCTCTGATCAACCCATGATGCCACCTTCTTTCCATTCTTCAAACAAGTCCCCACATCTTTTCCCATGTTCTCCCTCTGGTTCCCTCAGAGCTTTAGTCCCCAGGGGCATCTTTAAACATCCATATAGTCACTTCTTTATCTTCCTCCAGCTCCCCACTTAGGACTGTTCTTTGTGGTAGTGCCTACAAAAAAACTTGACTGTGTTTAGGTGACTTCTTTTATACTTATAAAGTTAAATATGTTGTCTTACTGTGTTCTTCTGCTCCCTAATCTTTTGTCTTTGGATGCACATTTATCTTCTTTTTTTTGTTACTAGACCCCATCTTTTTGTTCAGTTCTTATAGCACCTGAAACAATGGATTCTCAGCCATGGCTGAGGTTCCTGACTGCTTCAGTAATACAAATATTTGGCAACAGAGTATAGTGCATGTTTGTTTTTAAACAACCATCACATGGGATCTCTCATATCTTTGCACTGTTGTCAGCTGTTGCAAAGGACAGAAGAGCAGATGGTAAAGTGGACTAGAAAAAAATGACTAACTATGACTTGAGCTCTACTTCTGTACTAGGAGCAAGAGGGATCAGAAGTGATGCTGTCCTTGCCTCTGGGCTCCATCATTTTGCAATCTCTTTACTCTGGTAGACTGGTTGTGTGCATCTTGAGCACTGGATCAGGCAGGTCCATGTCCTGCGGCCTTTTATGCAGCCTGCTGGGCAGAGGGCACCATGGAAGGAGACAGGCAGTAGTGGTGGGTGATAGCCAGGGTGCATGTCACCTGGCGGCACCACACTCTCAGAGGTGCCTCGCTCTAAGTTATGCTCCTTAGCTGCAGTGTGCTGTGATAGCCCCTCCGGTGCCATGTGCTAGCATCATGTACCATGTATATATGGCCCATCACATATCTCAGTGCATCAGATACACATTGCAGGCTCTGCCTCAGAGAGCAGAGAGGAGGAAACTTGAGATATATTTGTCGTTTCCAATGCAGCAGGAAGCAGAGGAGGACCTCTGTCCTGTCAGTGCTCTGGCCAACCGAGCCAAAAGTCAAGCTACTTGGATGGTCACAACTGATTTTGAATGGATATAGGTATTGATGGTAACCCATAGGACTTTCAATGTGCCTTAGGTTTCATGGTGGTAATATTACGTGTCCAGACTAGGGATGATTTTAAACTAAGTATGCAAAAAGCCAAATATAGCTTCTCCACTGGACCCAAGTCCTTTCAGAAYGCAGCACCCTGGGCTGGCCACCATGGTCCATGCCTGAGGTAAGCCTCTTCTGGGCTCCCCTGCTCTGCTCCCAGCACACACAGGCCAGAAAAAAAGCGTGATGGCAGTTTCTAATAAATGCAATGAGTCAGTTCCTGTTAGTGACGAGACCCCTGTGAGCATGAGTCAGATCACAAGCACTGACTTCCATTTCCATTGCTCTCATTGGTTATATTATTTAAGAAAAGGGGATATTTTCATTTTATGTCATTTTTTAAGCTGCTTCTAAGGAAATAGGTTCTATGCAACAATGATCTCTATTTGTCCAGCCCTCTTTCCTCTCTCAGTAACTTTTGTGCCCATCAGCAAGGTTTAGAAGAAAGATAGCTATCTYAAAGTTGCTAAGTCCTTGTAAACTTCATGAAAATAAGTGGCTGGATAGAAGAAAGAGACCCTGTGATGAGGGAGAGGCCACAGGGGGAATTCCCTCTGTTAGTCACCAGAGAATCTGCACTTCTAGAAGGCAGTAAAAGCTTCAGAGTTTGCAGGTTATTAGACCTCAAACAGAGAAATGTCTATTAGAAAGTACAAATATTTTTTTCTGCTGCTCACGGAAGCACTAGTTTTTAATTGTATAAAATCCATCCTATGACAGGAGTGTCTGTATCTTGCTCAGTAGATTCATATGCTAGCATGTCTCTGTATGCATGAAGATTTAAGGTATTCATCAATGGGAAATATGTATTATCTCCCACAGGAATGCAGCTTCTCCTTCTGTACTAACATATTAAAACTAGATGACTTAAACATTCACATTAATTAGTCTGTATGGAACCATTACCAAAATATGGTGTGAATACATAATTATAAGGGTGTGTTGTCTGGCAGGGAAATGAAGGTCTGATCCTGCCTTCCCCAAAGTAAGTGGCAGCTCTGCCACTAATTTTTGTATAAGCAGTGCTGAGCCCTAAGGCAGCAGAAATGAGAGACATTTTTCCCCTTCCTGCTTCACTGGAAGCGCTGTCCCACCCTTGCTGGGAAAGCACTCCTGGGAGGGGAGGTAGAAAGAAGTGTGTTTGGTGGCTGTTATCGATATTCATCTACAGCAGCAATTCGCAGGTCTTATTCCCTGATGAAATACATTGTTAGCTTCAGTGGGGTCCCACCTGCAGAGAGCGGGACCCATGAGCGGCAGGGAGGTAGCCTGGCCAGACCACCGCTGTCCGTGCTCATCTGTGTGCATCTGGTGTCCCCCTCCTGGAGAGGACAGCCTGATTTTCCCTCAGTGTTGGGGTTGCCTTTGTCACCTCCATCCCATGGCTTGTTTGATGGGGCAGCAAACTTGTGCATGAGAAGGCTTCAGCGTAGGCTGAAGGTCTAAGCCAGTTGTGGCAGTTCAAACTTTGCCATTTTATTGGGCTTAGGACTAGGCAAAATGTTTTTTTGTTCCAGATAATGCAGTGCCAGAGCCTACAAGATGCAGCAAGCTGTGTGTTAATTTTCAAATAACAGGACCATAGTTTATCTCAGATTAGGATCTCTTCTTTTTTTGTTTTATTTCTGTTTGTGTGTTATGTTTTGATTCCCTTTAAATAAAAAAATAGCATGGTCTAGGAAATGCAGGACAAGACTGAAAAACTGGAAAGAGATCTTAGATTTTGTTTTTCTGCCACTGATTTGTTTGCAAGCTTGAGAAAACACTAGGGTATTATTTCTCCAGCCCCAGCTAATGTTTTGTTTACAGTTTGATGGAACAACTTTCCCTCCTCTTTCCCAACCCCAGATTTTCCTTCTTCCTGGCTTAGTCACATGGGAGAGCAGTGGTTATTGCTAGCACTGGACCATCTCCCCTCCTTAACCAGCATTTCTTTCTGTCCTGCAGTTCCTGTCTCTTCCGTTCACTGCAGCAAAGTCGCACTGCATTGGGAAGAGCAAGGGTTCAAGACTGGGGACACGTGGTTTATTCCCAGCTGCCATCCCACTGCCTCCCCAGCCTGACTGCTGTGGGCAGTGAGTATCCCTGTGAAGAGCTCTGCAAGTGTCTTAAAGCCTCGGTGCTCCATCACCAGGCCCAGCTGGCCAACTGCTTTAGAGAATGATGCTCTGGCATCTGCAGAGTGGTTACATTTAGCTTATGCTGTGTGCTGGACTGGCATGCTTAAAACCATCATCATGAGATTTTTGGTCTTGAAGCTTTACTGACTTTGATTGCAAGACAGGCAGCCTTATTGATGGAAATCCCCTAATTACCCACATAGCCTTGACAGTGGCAGTGCAGGCGCCCTGCAGGCCCTTAGCGCCCTGCTGTATCAAGTCCCCTCTCAGTATCAGCTACCGGGGGTGGTGGTTGGACAGTTTGTCCACCAAAGACTGGATTGAAATCCCTACTTTATTTCTACCAAACAACCATTGCATATCAGTAATGGTAAAGGACAGTTTGTGTTTTAAGAAAACTAGATGTATATATAACAGGATATTCAATAGTATACTCAGTGGGGTTTTATCCATATGTGCAACTGAGAATTTTCAGCAGTCCCTCCTAGGTGTCTGTTATCTTTTTGCATCTAGTTACCTCTAAAAATCTGGCCTTCAGTCACGATTCACTTGAGCTGAACTGTTGTTTGTGCCTGAGCAGAGAGAGAGAGTCTCTATCTAGTTAGCAGTCTCTTAACACTCAAATATCACCCCTCTTTATTAGAATTTCCCACACTTGAACATTCTGTTGGCTTTTATGAGAATGAGAAGTTGAAAAATGTCAGGAGCTGAGAGAAAAGCTTATTCTCACACTCTGTCTAAACATTATATATCTTTGGGATTTCAGAAGTGTCCTGAGAATCCTGGTGCCAAAAGCTTGAGTTTGGTTGAGATATGCTTAGTCAAAAAGAAATTTCCAAACCGTGGGGATTTTCATCAACTTCCACCTTTTTCTAGGCAGTAATTTTTCTATAAAATTAAACATCTAATAATCCCTACGAAATGAACATTTGCTAATTGGATTTAGTGAAGTCAGGGCTACATGTCGATGATGTGCTTACTAAAGTGCTAAAACCTGGGACCTTTGGCACAGAATTTGACTATGGCAACAGTGATTGTTTAACTAGAAAATGCTGTAAAAACTGCAAGTAAAGCAGGCTGTTATACTGACTGTACCTAGCCACTAGAGAGAGACATTATCCCATGTAGTAAACTGAAACATTTCACTTGTGTATGTCCAGAGACCTCTCCTCAGAGCTAAATCTCCTTTTCATCTGGAGCAGATGATACAATTGACTCACCAACTAAACTTGAGAGGGCTGTGGCCATAAGCATGTCCTACGTTATGTGTACCAGATCTTTCGAAAATGCTCTAATGATGAAAATTAGGAAAGTGTTAGATTTACATTTAAAATATTTTTCAATAAATTCAGCTCATCTGAGGTTAGACAGGGAAATAATCAAGTTAACTGCTGTTCTTCTAAGGAGCAGTGTAGATGTTAATGAAGCCAGCCAGGCTAGTTTCTTGTAGTGTAACACACATATGTACACAGGCTTCTCAGGTTTAATGAACAGTCCAATGGCCAGATCTTATAAAATGTGTCTTGGTGCACTAAGCTGCATAAACCTATATATTTTTGTACACACTGCTGCAGTGTCTTTAGCACCAAAGCTCCTCTATGGTATTTGCTAAGAATAAGCATTACCAGCCTTGTTTTGACCAGATATATTATAATCTCTGTCTTCTACAGTCATCCAGCTCTTGAGAGATCCTAGAGATGTTACCTGCCCTCTCTGAGATGTAAGCAGGGTGACTGGTGGTTGCCCGAGCACACTGCCTTTTGTATCTGCAGCCCTGTTTTTCTCGGCTTTTCAGCACTACTGCAGTCATGTGTGGCTACCCGAATTGTAACTAGCACCTCAGCTGCTAAGGTACGCTGTCCCGGGAGATCTCTGGGGCTGCAGTTGGTGTGTGAATGGTTAACCGGAGCTGCCTAGTTCTGAGACTAACAGGTGCTCATCTGATCAGAAAGGAGAACTGGGCAGGCTAGAAACTCTCATGAATTGACAGCGGAAATGTCCATAAAACTAACACTACATTCAAGGCTGATAAATGTGTGGTGCGGACTTGGATAATGCCCGGAGGTCAAAAGCAGCACATTTATTTGTAAAGCCTGCCAAAACATTCAAGCTTCCAAGCACAGGAAAATCCAGTTAAAGTAGCAGTGGGATGGCTGCTGGTGGGAAACATAGGAAGTCTGATCATGCTAAAAATGCATCTGGATACAAAACTGGCTTGTCTTGTGAATAAGCAGGACAGTGCATGATGCATAAGTGGGGCTGGGCATTTAACCATGGTGATTTTCTGCAGTCAGGTGTCAAGTTTGAGTCCTAGAGGGAGTTCCTAAAAAGGGGAGTAAGCACCACATCGCTGTTTTGATCTTTCACAGAGCACTGAGCAGGGATCTGATATTAGGATCAAGTGGTCGTGTCCTACGTGATTCATTTTCTTTTAATGCAGGCAACAAATGACACTAATTTAGTATGATTTTTTGTGCTTGCTGTTTTAAAGTTTTGTTCAACCTTTAAGCACAAGATAACAAGCATTTGATTTATGATTGCTAATTAGATTATATTGTTTCTTTAACTTCTAGCTAGACTTTATATTTGTGTCTTTATTTGCACCTGTACTTTTAAGTTCTCAAAATAGCGCAAAGAGATTCATATGTGAAAAGACCACTATATTTCATAGGCTGTTTTGAAAATCTCAGAAGTAGCACTTTAATGTTACAAGGTAACAGGTTCAGCTGTATGCAAACATGCAAAGAGAAGTCTCAGTCATGGGTTTCCACTAGGACTTAAGTAGCTGCATGTTGAAAGTGAGTACTCATTTTTTGTCTTGCAAATTAGCAAGCACTCAACTGAGGGGAGTCCTCAATCATTATGCAAATAACAAGCAGGTAAAATCCCCCTTTTCTTTCTTTCTTTCTTTCTTTCTTTCTTTCTTTTTCTTTTTTTGTATAACAGCATAGTTTTAGTGCATCCTCAGAATTAATCAGTTTTAATGATCGATTACTGTAAGGTACTGTAATCTTCTGTGACATTAAAACATTAAAATGAAGCTTCTTAAAACCCCCTTTTTAAAAAGCTAACCAAACATTTGTTACAGGCCTGGGTATTTCCTGGCCAGATGTGTTGATTCCGAGAAGCTTTTCTAGAATCTAGCATGATACTTTCTAGCATCTTACTACTGTTTTACACTTCTACTTTTAGCATGTTTTCTGAATAGTGGAAAATTACCTGTAAACATGAATTTTTAAATGAAGAAAGCATGTGTGTAATACATACTAATGTATCACAAGATGGTGCAAATAGCATTTGAAAACTCTGTAAATCAATAAAGAGTTCTGAGGTTATACACTGAATGAAGAATATAGAATTACATATACACAGCTACCATCTTGACTTTTGATATTTGTCTTCCAAGATGGGAAGACAATTTAAAAAAATTGTAAAGGAAAATCCTACCCTCAGCTTCCATGAGAACAAAAGAGAACAAAACTTGTGAGATATAGCTTCACAGAAAGGGGAATTGCTTTCTGCTTCTCCTCAGCCTTTCAGCAAAGGACAAGGATAGGCCATTCTGCTTCTCCCACCTAACCAGCTGTCCAGCTCCAAGCCATTGGCATTAACTCGACATATTTCCATTTGCATTTGCAATATGGATCCATCATCCCACCTTAAACTTCRGTAAGCCCATACTACTATGCAGAAGCAATGGAAGGAGGTTCAGGTGCTTTCTGGAGATCTGAGGAACTCTGCTATGAAGGGGCTCCAGTTTTCTCATTCTGAAAGAAACCTTGTGCAACAGACCATGTGTCTCTCATGTAAAGCTAACCTTCATTAGAGTTGTGCATAGGCACTATATAATTAACCTGATCTTGCGGCGAGCAGGTTAAAGCTTTTCTTTGACAATTATTGGTTTGGCCTAATGAAAAAAAAATGCTTTCTGGGCTCTCACCCAAATACAATTGACCTATTTTGGATGTCCAGAAACTTTTGTGTAGTGCATATAAAAACTTATTGCCTGCTTTCATCTAGATATGGAGGTGACAAAATATTGAAAGGGTAGCTGTCTTTGCAATATATGAATTCCCGACCAGGCCACCTGGCACACACAACTAGCTGTTGCCTAATGTACTCAGACCAGTTTCCATCTGCGTGCCAAGCTGGTGGCGCTGGGAACTCGGGTGGTCAGTGCTGTGTGCACACACACTCATGCTGTGTATACATACTTAAAAATTTTCCTTTGCTACTGAGTATGCACTTCAACTTTGAGGAACTCGTAGAGTAACTAATTTCACTATTTTAAAGATGGGGAAACTGCGATGGGAGAAAGCCAATGGCTTGTATACGGAAGGAAGTCCTGGTTAGCCCAAGACCATGCGGCTTACAATTCTGTATTCACATCGTGAGACTACAGTGCCGTACTACAACAACGTGTTTCATTGCACTCCCATTTGTGGAGGGAAAACAGGGTAATAAGACCATCCAAAAAATAAATAAAAGGGCACATTCCTGGAATGGGAATGCATCCCATTAAAACTTCTGCCATAAGGAATAAAGGTAGGCTAAGTCCGTACCTGGTGTCTTTTTTTTCCTCTGTTAATTACATTGTTTCAGAATCCACTTTCTAGAGGACTTTGTAATTGAAGTGGCTGTTTATTGAAAGGAAACTTCTTAGGGCAGCTCAGCTTAATTGTGTTCTTGTGAGAGTGAAACAGGATGCTTGGCCCAAACCTTATTTCCTTCATTTCACTGTGCTCTATTACAAGTACTTTCCTGCAGTAAAATATCAGCCGCACTGCACCTTTTCCAATGCAAGGCATTTGTGGTGATGCGCAATCAAGGAAATTTTAATTTATCAATCACTTAGGTGATGGGGATGCTGGAGTCTTACCGGGAGCAATTCTGTTGGGTCACAGTTTTACATTTTTTCCACTAGAGGGGGTTACATGTTCTACTTCAGAGCAGGAGAACAGCCCGAGATAAGATGGAGCTGCCTCTTGTCCGCCTATATTTTTAACTGATACAGTCAACTCATAAATATAATAATGAACTGACAGTACTAAGGCTTGAGGCCTTAATAACCATTACAAAAATCATTAATTACAAGTAAATTAGAGAGGTGTCTGCTTAAATTTGCAACCTTCTGTCCACAAACAGAAATCCAAACACTTGCCTGAATCACAGCTAACTTCCCACATATTGGTTATATCTTGTTTATATCTGCATATATTAGTCTCAGTAAATGATTAGACTTGTCACCGATGACCCAGTATGCTGTTTGCAATTATTTCTTATATTAAACTAAATTAATCACTGTATATTTACTTTGAGAAATTATGTATAATATATCGATGCATGCATGTGTGTACGTGTGTGTGTCCTGGTTGCCTTTCCTCTTGTATAGTTGTAAATTCGAAGTAACTGCACTCCAGCCAGTGGAGTTATGCTGATGGGAACCTAGCACAGAAAGCGGGAAAAAACTGCTATACAAACTGTGATTTATTTCATATTTGAGCTATTTCCACTTATTTACTGAGTTATAAGGATAGGGACAGCAGAGCTGCTGTTAGTGGATATGTGAACACTTGGGATTTGAGTTTTATGGGCCTCTGGTGTGGACTCTAAGCAGCCTTGTTTTGTCCCCCTCCCATRTCTTGCTGCTGCACCTGTGTGGGGTGATCTGCATGCATATGGGCTCTCACCATTTCCTTGGGACTTTGTGTAGCAGTAATACTACACAGATAACTTCTGGCAGAATCAAATCCTTTGCGAATTACTTACTGGGTGAGACTAATTCATATGGCTTATGACTTTTTTTCTGGGTAATGTAAAGCCTCTCCTTTATACAATGAGATTTAATTTATAGTAGCTCGTTTTCTAGGAAAAATAAACCTTGTGTCATGTATAGGAACAGGACTTCCAACTGTTTGAGCCAAAGTGGAATATGTCCTGCATTTTTTTATAAAAAGCTTTCCATCTCTATTTAGTCTCCATCTAATCTTTTAGATTCTTCACTCTCCCAAATTTCTGCTCTGTAGTGCATTTTATTTTTCATTGCAATGCTTTCTTTGTCTTTTCTATATATATTTTCTTCTCAGCATAATTCACCCCCAACAACTTCCAAGCCTGAGTTGAATTTACAGATCCATTGTGTTTGAATAGGTTCAAAAGGAGACAGAAATATTCACTTCTAATCTGTTATATTTCTGAGGTGTTAATTACTTTGTCACCTCTTATTTGCCACCCAGTGCAAACTGGCAACCTGAATGCTATGAAAAAGTCTTCAATAATCTTTTAAGAAAACGATATGGACTAATTTACTTCTGCAACAAGTAACTTGCTCCAGGAAGGGGATTGTTAGGACCCAGACAGTTGTTGTGATAACATGGATTGCAAGCCATAAACACTTCAGCTTGAAAAGAAACCAGAATTATACATATTAAAAACCAGGGATTAAACAACCTTGTATGTTTCATTACTTTTGTCTGTCACCATACAGTGCTCTATATCCAGATATAAAACATGTGGACTGGAGCCTCCAGTATGTACACACAGTAAGTTCTTTCTTGACCTTTTGACTCTCTTTCTTGCTTAACTAAAGCTACTAATGAAGCCAGGGTTAGCATGTTTTACATAACCTCTGCAGATGACCTTCTCAGTTACATCTTCTTGCAAAGAAGCAAGGCAGAAATGGCAGGAAAGCAATAGCGCTTTGAATGAAACAGCCTCGTACCTTCATGGAGCAAGTACGTGCACAAACTCTTATTGACGCACAAACGAACTGTGTTTTTTGAAGTATGGCATTGTTTTGTCTTCTGGGCTGCCTGGAGGTCTTCCAAGAGCACCTAACAAAAGCTTGGAGAAAGGATTCAAAACATCATGGAAAAAAAGTCTTTGCTAAGGACTTGAATGGTTTCTTGGTGTGTTGCCAGGTACCCAGGGGAGGTTGCAGGGAGCCAATGCAGCAGCTGCAAGCACCACGCAGGTACCTGGCTTCCCATGCTTATGCTGGGCAGCTGCTGCTGCTCTGCAGGCCACAGCAGGGACAAGCAGGGCCTGAGGGAGCCCCCAGTCCAGGGAGGGGGCTCAGCCCTCCCTCAAAGTGTTTTCGCATCTTCCAGTCAAGGCTCTTCCTTGGTTGCTTTATCGCCTTTCCCTCCACCCCCAAAATAATTATGGTTAATCAGAAATGAAGGAAACGTTTGTCCACTTAGAGATCAGTAAACTGAGCAGACAGAGAGATGCCCTGAGCAGAGCTGGTTTTAGCTCTTCTATTAACAGAAGACCCTCTTGTAGTGAACCAGCTTGCCTTCAGAAACAAAACCAACAGCTAATACCTGAAGAACCCTGCTAGCCCTACAGCTGTACCCACGTTTGCAATTCAGTTCAAATACTCAGTTCAAACTCTGTAAGAATTTACTTTCTCTTTTGGAATTAAGTGAGGCTGCTGTGGACAGTTCTAATAGTTGGGCTCATTGTATGAATGGGTATATTCGGTGTCTGTACACATATGGAAACATATAGTATCACTGAATATGATTTTACCAGTACCTACCCTTTAAAGCCTCTTAGCTGTTTGTATATAGACATTTCAGTTGGTTTTGTCAAGAAGAGTATGTTAATGGTAAAGCAAAATATCACATGACTATGTGTGTAGTTACTTTGCTTTGTAAACCTGGAACTCACAAACCTTTCACTTAAAAAAAAGAACAAAACAAAAAAAACCCACCCAAATAGCTGAACTTTGGACCCCAGTCTGCAATGCAGGAGTTTATAGTGGTTGCAATTCATCTATGTACTGTGCCACTGGAAGACACTGTCCATCCGACTGAGAAGCCTCCCAGCYGTACAACGCATGTGGAGTAACTTACAAGATGCAGATGTGCACAGCAACTCCAGCTGTCACTGTGCCAGGTAGACTCAACATGGCCAGCCCTAGCTGTGGAAATAGTGCTTAAAAATGCCTGTAACAGCTTCCCATAGCAGTATCTCTAGAGAACCCTTCTCCTCTAGGATTAAAATTGCCAATGGCTAGTAGTATATGTGAGGAAGGCCCAGCAAACACCTTTTAGCTGTTTCCCTTCTGAAAACACATATCCCATTGAACACAGCTGCCAAGATGACATTCATTTTTCACCGGTGACATTTTTCATGAATGCTACAGTTTGAAAGGAGCATATTTTTTGATCTGCTACCTCTCCCTCCCCTATCTGTCATAAATTGATTATAATCAATTGGCACTCATACAATGTGTCTTCTAACCAGCCAAGGATCTTTAAAATAGCTTCACTGACTTCCCCTCTCATTTTTCAGAGCAGGGATTTTGAAGGCAGAGGTGCTGATATGCCTTACTCAAGATCACATAGGAATCAGTGGTACAGATGCAGCTGGAACTGGGCACGAATCCTGTTGGTTAGCTTTCTACGCTAGGTTTTCCTCTGTGCTTACCTTAAGCATTTTCTCTCTTTCCATTTCTGTCTGACATCCTTTACTAGAAACCTGCTAATCTCCGGATTACACAAGGGAGCATATTTTCAGTCATAGGATGCTCACATGCTTCCCAGACCAGGGTGAACTTGAGTGCTGTGTGGCACGCTTGGTGCCTGTTACACCCGCACACATGCGTACACAAGCACCGGCTGAGACCTGAGCATCAGAGAATTGATTAGACCAAGAGAGGGGAGGACATGAGCCTGTGAATTACAGTAACAAGCAGGACTTCAAAGACATCGCACTTGCCACCTCTTAAATAAATGCATCCAAAAAACATCATTCCTCTCTCTCTAAAAAAAATAACATTCATCTATGTGCATTCTTCTCTGATGAGCTGTGTCCCCACCGAAATGGTAATCCTGCCACTTATCAGTAAACTGCTTTTTAGGAAGCCAGCAGGTGAGGAGTGTAAACAGGTTGTAGAGGAAGGTAACATGAGAGTAGGATGGGTGATTAGTTTTCAATGTCATTCCAACTATTCAGTGACTAAATAGCAGCTGTGAACAAAGGCAGCTGTAATAGGAAAAAGATTTTCCCAGCTCCTGAATGCTCCAAGAGATGCTAACTGTTCCTGAGTAAAACACCATAACTGGCTATAAACTAAATACTAATTATATAATTATCCCTAAAGCAGTGAGCTTTTCAAAGTCCCAGAAGGCGGTGAGCAGCTTAACTACCATTAGTAGTGTGAAAGCCTGCTACTTTATGACTGATACTGCTCAGTATCACTCACTCTTGTGGGTCTACCCTTGCTAGCTTTTCTTCTTGTCCCATGCATTTTGTTGAGCCTTTTTTCCCCGTTAAAATTCTCTCCCTGCTTCTTCTTGGCTGCTAGTTATCTCACAGCCACCTTTGTCTTTGAAAACCTCCTTGCCCCAAAAAAGAAATTTAACTTCATGAAGGCCTTTACTATTAAAATATCACTATGAATCTGTGAAAGAGAATATTCCAGACGTTAACAGCTCATGTCTTGGTGAGGACTTCAGCAATATTATAGTTAGAGAGTCTTTGCTATGAACTCTTGGATTTTTTCTTTGTCTGCAAGCCTGGCTTCTAATCCCAGCTTCGGGTTTGCAAATACCAGCCCTGCTTCTGGCTTGCAGGATAAATACAATGGAATTTTATTGCAGAATTTTTACTGAACAAAAGTCCATACTAGAGGCCTTCTGTTTTTCCCTAAATGTTCTAACCTTTCAGTTTGTTCCAAAGGCAGTTAAAAAGTAAAAAAGAACTAATTCAGAACCCCCTAATCAGTCTGGCAACAGTTTGGTCTGTGTGACTTTTTTTGATGTGCTTAATATATCCATTGCTGCAATTTCCAGAAAGCCACTGTCTTTGTGGTTCTATCCTTTTATTCATCCTTACGGCCTGCTGCCTTTCCTTCTTTGACACTCCTGCACAGTGCCCCGAAACTGGTCCCTGTGGGTTTGCAAACCCCCGGTTCCCCTGTGCGGGAGAACTGCCCAGGGGCTTGCCCTTCAGTCCAGCCACTGCTGTGACAGTCACCTACTCTCAGCCTGGCGCCCCTCACCTACAGCAGAAGATTATGCACAGTCAGGTGTTTTGGTTACATGGGCTAAAGAGAAAATAAGCCCATTTAAACAAATCCAAACCAAAAAGCTATGTCTGTTACTAGTGAAATTTCCAGTTTATCAATAACAGTTCTTCAGGCAGACATTTCTGGAAGTAGTCCATTGGTTTATTGGCGTCTTTATTTCATTTTGTCTGGAGAGTAGTAGTTCTGTGGGAATTTAAAAAAGGATAGAAAACACTTTCCTCAATGGCCTTCAAGTTTTCGGCAAAAGATTTGGAATCAGGTCTTACGTGCCAGAATGGCTGAGAGCAACTGGATGGTGGGACAGCGCGCTCCTTGAGAGCTTTAGTATTTTGCATGTGAATCGGGGAAGCAGGATCACCATTCATATGGCACAAGTTTGAAAATGCTGTTGAAATTAAACTTTAAAAAAAAATGTACACAGCCAGTGGCGTAAGAGTTTTTTGTGACTGTATGCATGTAAATTTTCTGCGTGTTTGTTTTGGTGACCGCAGCTGAGCTCCAGGGCTACGGTTTTGGGACATGTATAAATGCCATTGATTTTCAGTTACAGAGTGGGTATGTCGTCCTTTTGAATAGTTACACCAGTTATGTAACAACTAGGATCTATGTATTTAACATGCGCACTGAAAGTTTTTCTCTTCTGCAGAGAGAGAAGGGTTTGGATGTTTTTTGATTTTAAAATCATCAGTGAAGGCATGCTGATATGTTTTAGGAATATCTCTGTCTTTGACTTGATTAGCTGTGATTTGATTCTCATTGAGGTTCAGTATGTGAAATCTCTAAAAGATTTAGACAACGCTGTCTATTTATATATTTTTACTACCCAGTATTCCTGATATCTGGTACTTCCCTTAGCAAGATGATATTTGCTTATCATATATATTTATTGTTTATGTAATATTAAGTTACATTTCTGACTTAAATGGATCATTATATACAGCTGTAAAGTTCCACAAAACAGCTCTGCGGTGTAAAATACCATAATGTAAATTACAGCATACTTATTACATGTTTCTTATATTGTGAACTATTTTCTCATACTACTGGAGTGTATTAAAATAGTAAGAAAGTGATTTATTTTTTTTTTCTCATGCTATTATTTATAATTCCTAATGCCACGTGTTACATCCTGTTTCATAACCAGTCAGATACTCTGGTTAAATGTTAAGGAAGTCTTGAACAATTTGGTCACAAATGAGGACAGTTCTGATTAGATACACTGAGGGGAAAAAAAAAAAAAAGACAAAATGCAGTCTCCTCTCCTGGATGCAACCTGACTACCAGAGTAGTTCCCACAGTACTACACAGATAGCTAGGTTCATTTTGGAGCATCCAGCTGTGAGGTGACACACTTAATGCACCAGTGGTCTGATCCAGTATAGAAAATCTTTGGGGCCTGATTCTCCAGTGCCTCTCACCTTGTGCAGTCATTTGTAGTGAACAGCCTGAATGCCTACACACTGTAAAACCAGAATATAAAATATTTTGCACTGCTTATCCTTCACTGCACACCTGTGATCACATAAGCAGGTGTAAGAGGTAAAACAGGCTTTACATTCCTAAGAGAATTTTATTTGTACACAATTTTGAGACTTTTTGTTTTCTTTAAAGATAAAATACATAGATGTACAAGTCTGATTCTTCTGGAAAGTAATCTTATGGGCATTACTATAGGAAACTCTCAGTACAACAGAATGTGCACACATTTAGGAGTGTGCAAGTCTAATAGTCAAAACACACATTACGATGGGTGCTAAATCTACGCCTTTCTCCAGAAATTTAGATGTTGCTAGTTGGTTTAAAGTGTTCTTTTCTAAACTAGCAATCATTTCAGAAAAGGAGCTCCACTGCCAATTTTAAATCAATGATTGCCCTGTTACAAATACAAACGACACATCTTATTGCATTTAAGCCTACTCTCCTCTTTGTCTTTATGATAGTAATTTAGTGACATTAGAAACTGTGTTATTCTATGGAAGATGGGAAAGCAAGAAAACAGTTTTACATGAAAAATGCTCTACACAAAATTGTATATCAGAGATCACAAGTTAACAGAGCAGACTTTCTCGTAAGGAACGGTATCTCTCGCTAGGGATTTTCCTACTTTACTTAATTTCTGTTTGTTTTTGTTTTGTTTGTTTGCTTTTCTTGAAGGTACTATTTATTGCTTTAGTGCTGGATGGTAAACCTACTGCAACTGTCTTAAACTTTAAAAAGAGTCACACCAATTTCTTTGCAGATTTAATATTAATAACTGCACCTTTACAGAAAAAAATTTTTGAATCCTGTAGCACAAGGGCTGATTATATCCAAAATTAGAGAGTTTCAGCAACAAAGGGAAATTGAGTCACCTTTTCAGTCCTTTTACAGCATTTTTTTCTTTTGTTTTCTTTTTAGGAGCACTGTGGAGATACTAATCTTAATAAAACAGCATATACAAATCCCTGTTCCTGTGCTACTGATAAGACACTAAGTGCTCAGTCCTGCTACAACTTACTCACAGGAACTGGCCTCTATTTTCAGAAGTCACAAATGATTCTGATTACCTCCATTTCTCAGTCGATCACCAGTTTTAGAAAATGGGGCTAGGTTTAAAAAATGAAGCACATCTGTTCTCGGAAAACCTGGTGCCATTTGAGGAACCACAATTTCTTCAGCTCTTAGGGCACCCAAAACTGCTAATCACTTTGAAAACTTTATGTTGCAGTCCTCCCTCAAACCGAATGTGCACGCTGTGCCCAGCACTGTGCCGTGCTGAGAGAACTGGATTACTTGGGGGGCTGGAAGTACCCTCTTTGCATGGTCCTAATGGTCAGCCCTGAATAATTAGCCCTAAGTAACACCCCTCTGAGCCATGCAAGAGACATTCCCGGGTCTCTGTATGTGAGTAAGCAAACCCATGTGGCTTCTCATCCTGCAAGTCCTTCCTCCACCACCACGTTCCCAGCAGTGGCTCTAGGGAGAACACCATTAATTAAATTGGTGGTGGGGTAAAGAGCCAAGAGAGAAAGGGGACAGCCAGAATATATGTGCGAGAACGGCAACGGGGATCCTGCACTGGTTCTCTGATTTTGGTAAGCATGAGTGAAGCTGGGATTTGAGGGTCTCTGCGCCCTAGCCTACAGCATTTCCTCGCCCTCTGTGTCATGACATATAAACTATGGTCTTAAGATGCTGTCGCTTGATTACTTATTTGCGGATCAAGAAAGGTATGTTTTTTTSTTATTAGGGTATAGCTGGAGAAGGCATACGATGTTTTCACGGTCTTTCCAGCATCATGGAGGCACAGGTAGGCTGAAAAGTTGGCTATGGAAATGGAACAGGCTGGAATGTATGTATTTATTAATCTGTTGGAATTTATTGAAAATTTTAGATAATGTCCAGTGTGGGATAAGGCTGAAATTTAAAAGAAATCTGGAACGTTGCTATTGGATTTGTGCCCAGGAAAGAAGCAAACCTAAATGAAGTGCTTTGGGGTTTAGGACCTCCTTCTTTCTTCTTTGAAGGGGGGTTGAGGGGTGGGCTTCAGATGCGAGCAGGTTTTAGAGATAGATTAGGGAGGATTTGCCCTAAATTGTAGCTTTGTAATCCCTGCACTGGGCCCACTTAACTGCCTGACATGTGAAAATATTGTGTTAGGGAAGTTCCAGCCTGCTTCTTAAATCCATCCTTGTGACTGTCTTTATTCATCTGTGTGTCCTGATAGATTATGCTTAATTTTATATATGTGAGTAATCTCACTGAAATCTAAGAGTTRCTAATGGTAGTACAATAGATGAGTGTTGCTTGGGCCTTTAATCCAATATTAAAGCTGAAAACTTTTCACGGATTCTTGTAATATTTAATTTTTGCTCAGCATGGACAACTAAAAGCAGGTATCTTCACTTTTTCAACTGGCTTCATTTTCTTTCTTCCTTTCATATGCCTGCAGTAGTGTACAGAAGACCAGTCAACATTTAATTTAGTCAACATTTTCTATTTCTTGCAGATTTTGTACCCACCTTCTACTAAAAATAAACACATTCCTCCTTCACTTAATAAGACCTGTATGTGGTATCTAAACTACATTTAAGACTCTTAGTCATACTGCTGCAACACATTTCCATCACTTAGTTTGAGGAACCAGCTAACAAGAAACTGGATAAATGGCCCTATCCAGGGACACAACAGTGTACTTTAGATTCCATAAAAAGTTATTTGGATGTCTTTTTGAAATATCATAGCTGAGATTCTCTGCTGTCTCTAGAGGAAAGCAGACAGGACCTGTGTGGAAGCAGATTGCTTCAATTTAAATAACAGAGGCTTTTCCTCCTAGCAGAAGTCTGTGCAAGTAACACCCTAATTTTGCTATGGAGAAGCAGATAAGCCATTCTGAACATAAAAGACAAGAGTCTTGCCATACTTTGTCTGATTAAGGCCACATAGACTGTTCTAGTGCTGATACACTCTGATACGAAAACAGATGTTTTTAAGTTCCTAAGTAGTTTCTTCATTTTGATGTGGCTTTAAGGTTATCACAGTATCTTGATAATTAGATTACATTGGCACAAAGATAATGTTGTTTTACAGGACTTGGGCCTTATTCTTCAGTGCAGTCATTTATACCCCTGAAATGTGGGAATAAACCATTTCCATGTGAGAAAGATAGTATTTTACACCTGTTCTTGTGAAAACTAGTGCACCAGCCTCAAAGCACCAGAAAAACGGAGTCCTCTGAACTTTCTAGGAGGATGAGGCAGGAAGGCACACATGGTAGGTAATGGAGAACAGTAGTGTAGGCATGAAGTCAGGGACAGCTGAAGACAGGGCAGCTCTGCACAAGCAGAATCAGAAGGATCTACCCATATGTTTTTTCTTGTGGAGCCAAGACTAAAAATGTAATAGTGAAAGTGGATCTGTGTGTAAACCACCTTTACTAAACAGGTTTATAGATAGGTTTATAAATAGATTTATAGATGCACACTGCTCTTTGTAAAGGCGAGTGATACATTTTATTCAAACACAGTGGCGTTCCGTGAATTCGGCTAGAACAGAACCAGACTCAAGCCTCCCCAGGGTCAGGAAACTGAAAGTTAGCCAGAGCTTTGCAAGTTTTAAATTAAAAAAAAAAAAAAAAAAAAAAAAAGCAGCCTTTCTCTTTGTACAGTAGTCTACTTTTCATTGGATAAGTCACACTGAAAATTTTCTTTTGCGCTGTCTTTGGCTATTCAAGGAGGAAAACTTGCTTGAAGCCTTGTTCCCAGCTGTGTCCAACCCATGTGTACTAACATTCAACATCCTGTGTTCTCAAATACGTAGAGCTAAATAAGGATATGTCTTTAGGTTGTATTAAAAAGCATTTGTTTGACTGAAAATTTTGCCATGAGCCAATGTAGAAATGGTAACATCCTTCCTTTAAGTAAATGAAAAAAAGCACAGAATGAATCCTCAACAATAAAAAATAAAAATGATTGTTAGCATTTAAAATTACTGTTTTTAGAGGTGTTTGGAAATAAGATGTTAGAGTCCTTAAGGGATGAAATGGCCTCATTATTTAAGAAAGAATCAAGTGCAGCTGGTACTAGGCCAGGGGGGCTTTTTTTTTTTTTTTTTTGGTAATTCTCTGTCCTACTGAACACCTTCATCCTATTGCAGAAGTAGAAAAATACAGCTCCTGTGGAGAGCATAATACAATCTCATACCATTGTGCTTCTGATCTTAAATAAAATGCATCCGCATTTGGCTTTTTCTCTTTGCTCCAGACTCTTTTCAGACTCCACAACCTTAAGTCCTTTCTTGTTCTGAACTGCAAGGAACTTCAGCAAGACTGTAAGGAGAGTTGCCATCAAGCTAGAAGGGAAAGATGGGGCAGCGCATATGAGAAAAATAGGTGGGATTTGTATCAACAGAAAAGAGCTCTGAGGGATGTGGGGAGGACAGATATACTTCTGTCAGCCTAACCCAAAGAAGTTTGGAGGTAGCTCCCTAGGCTTGGGATTACCTGAGATAAAAAGGGGCTGTACACCCAACAATTTCATTATTTGTGTCAGGATCTAGGGTTGCCTGCCCTCAGAAGTGGGGTTTGCAACCGGCTAAGAGGGTGGGAACTGGAGACTCGTGACTCTGATGACCAGTAAGAGAACTCGTGCAGAACTGGATGGGTCCAAAGCCTGGCAGCATAGTGTGAAACTTTGCTGTTCAACATTTGGGTACATTTTTCAGATGTCTGAATTTGATTGAGATGGGGCAAGTTTGGGGATTTCTGTGGGAGACCAGGGCAGGATGCAAGCAGGCTGCGGGCCGTTACCAGTCCAGCCTGCCTGGCTCGCTGCTGCTGGGCATCAAGCCAGTCCCGAAAGCCAGGCTGGCTCCTGGGCACCACAGGCCTGAAGCAGGTAAGAAAAGCTGTGGTAGGATGGAGTCCCATTCCTCACCCCCTCTGGCACCTCTCCTGTAGCAGGAGTTACAGGACTGAGTGGGGAAGGACTGACACTATCATGGCTCAGTTCTCAACAGTGCTGGCTAGTGCGGCTAGCACAAGGCAGCAGTGAGTTACCTGCACAGCTCCCTTCCCCCCCCCCCTTCCCTGGGAGAAATTCCTACCATATAGGTGGGGAGGAAGCAAAAACATCTTTTTCCTTTTCCAGTCTTTTTTACAGCCCTCTCTCCCCAGTCTGATAGAGAGGTCTCACTGAATCAGCAGTTGTGAATATTAACAGTGCTGTTAATGGTTTGCATCTTCTGGCATCAAAGAGTAAAATCATTTAGGGACGCGCACGCACGCATGCGCACACACACACACTCTGAAAAGATCATATACAATAAGGCATCCAAGCAGAAGAAAAGGGTGTAATGCTCATGAATTCCAGATGATGACTTTTTAAATCCCTGAGAAGGCAGTGAAATTGTTTGATTGTTCTGTTAATTATTGGACTTGTCCCAGTATCAAATATTTGTAGAAGATAAGGCTTCCCTCGTGGAGATGAATAATAACCGAACTTGCTCTTCTTTGAACAGTTTGGCTCAGGGTACGTAATTCTGCATTTCCCACTCTCCACTTACAAATCCCGTCTAGCCTGCCTCACCACTTTATAAAAGCACGTGTACAAAACAGTCAATTAAAAAATAAAAGACCCCGTAAGTAAACAAGAGAGAGATACCTTATTTGCAAAGCGCAAATGCGACTTTATTAATCAGAGCCAGTTCCCCGCTCCCTCCTTCCCCTCCGAGCTGCAGCTGCAAGATGCACCACTTCTCGCCTCTCCCTCCACGCCAGTGCACGGCGGGTGGCGGGCGTGCAAGTACGGCTGCATGCTACCAGGACGCATATTTGCTTGCAAGCTGCTGTTTTTAAGTGCAGAGGGAACAAACGCCGGCTGAGAGGCGCTCCCAGCCCCGGAGACACCCGCGGGGTCCCCGGGGCCCCCGGCGGGTCCCGCACCGGTGCCCGGCGGGCAGCGTGGGGGGAGCCCAGAGCCGCGGCAGCGCTCGGTGATGAGCGGCTGAGGAAAAAAAAAAAAAAAGGCAGAAATAAGGAAGAGGTAACGCCGAGGTGCAGGGGAGMCGCAGGGRCAGWCTCCCCCCCCCCCCCCCCGCGCTGTAGTTTGGGGGAAAGGTGACAGGAGGGAACTTCCCCGGCCTCCACCGCGTGCGGGGCGCGTATTTTAGGCTGCTGCGTCCGCAGAGGGGAGACCGCAGCTGCTTCAAGTGAGCGGGGGCGGCCGCGCCCCGGCCCCAGCCCCAGCCCCAGCCCCAGCCCCGGCCCCGGGCTGAGGTAACTCCGTAAGGCAGCGCCGCGGCGGGAGAGGCCGGGCCGGGCGGCTGCGCCCCCTCCGCGCCGTCCCGTTCCGTTCCCTCCCGCCCCGCCACCTCTCGCAGCACGGCACCGCGAAGCCCGCCGGTGCCGGCGGCAGCGACGGCGATTATTTTTAAAACCACCACCTCCTCCTAAAGAGCGTGTGGCCGCGCTTCCGCGCCGGCCCCCCAACCGCCGCGGCTGCCTCGGCGCTGCCTGCCCCTCCGCCTGTGGAGAGCGGCCAGAGACCCCCCCCCAAACTTCAGTTTTGCTTTCGTTTTCCTGCGAGCGGCTCCTAAAAATACGCATGCGGGGGACCGCATCCAGCCGTGCACGCCGAAAATTAAGAAAGGAGGCTGAGGAAAGGCGCGGGGGGGGGGGCCGGAAATAATAAAATAAAAAGAAGAGGCCGGCCGCAGCGGCGGTTTCGGATGAGCCGTGTGTGCGCGCCGCGCGCTTGCACCGCTCTGACAGTTGCTGGCGTTACGGGAGGCTCCTGCGGGCGCACGGACACGCACAACTCTCGGATGTTTGCTCTTAGCAAATGGGGGGGGGGACCTGCCCTGGAAGGGGGGGCTCAGGTAACGATTTCCCAGGGAGCAGCAGCAATTCCTGCTTTGTGAAGAAGTTGAGAAGAGGAGGGGAGGACTCGGTCCTCCCCCCTCCCTCCTTCCATCCCTCCTTGCCCCTCTCTGAATCGGACGCCCCCACCCCCCTCAGGGAGGCGATGGCGGCGGTGACCGTTACAGCGCACCGGGCGGGTAACGGTCGCGCCCCTGGCAGTCCGGCTCCACTGCCGGGCGGGGGGTGGGGGGGATCGGGAGAGACCTGAAGTGCGAGGGGGACTCCCGGCACCCCCCTCCCCGCGGCCGCCGCCTCGCCTTCCTCCTCCTCCTCCTTCCCGGGGTGTCTGCGGTGGCCAGACATCGCACAGAGAGCTTCTCCTCCCCCACTGTTCCCAGTCTCTCTCTCCCTCTTTTTTTTTTTTTTTTTTGCCTTTTGTTATTTGCACTCGCATTGTGTTGTTTGTCTGTGAAGCCGCCTCATGACCAGCAAAGGGATTTCACCTCGTCCTTGAGAGAAAGAGAGAGAGAGAGGGAAGGGGGGGGAGGAGAGGAGGGGGGGGAAAAAGGAAGAGATCAACCAAATACCCATCTCCAGGTCCCTCCCCACATCGCTCCCTCTCCCCCACCCCAGCCAGTGTATCACTTAGCACCCCGCGCCCGGAGGAGACATTAAAGAGAGCGGGTAGGTGCGCGRACAGAGCCGTTTTAACTTTGTTGTTTGTTGCCGGCGCGGGCGGCGGGCTGCTCCCGCGCCCCGG